>NW_021680477.1:619889-632052 GCF_001412515.2 Diachasma alloeum
CCCCCCCCCTACAATAATGACCCTGAAATCTCTAGGAAACCCCATTTCTGCCCCGAAGCGCAGCATTGAACTTCCGGATGTCATCTCCTAGAACTCAATAGGTATCATCGACCTCCCCCTCCCCATCTCAGCCTCTCTCATTACAAATTCACTTCCAGATTCCGATTGCCCGATAATCGTCCCGATACCATCGTGTTATCGCGAAATAAAAAAGCCCCGAGGCCCCCTGGAATTGAGATAATCCTACCTCAAAGCGTTGAAAATGACCGTGAGGCGGTGAAGCTGGTGAGGAATAATAGAAAGAAAAGAATGTCAGGTTTCTTCGTGGTAGCCGACCGGTTGTCTCGATCCAAGCCAACTTGTTACTTCTTCACAGGATTTCTTTTTTTTTTTTCATTCATTTCCTCCTTTTGTATCCTACCTGTTTACCCTCTGTTGAGCCTCAGCATTCAACCTTAAAATAATTCAGCAGCGATATTAGTATATGTCACTGGTTCTTCGGCCGGCGGTGGAGTTGCAGGGCTCAATATCTTCTTGTTCATCTTCTTCTTGTTCCTCCTCTTCTGATTCGCTCGTTCTGAGGAGGATTTGTTGGGAGAGAGGGAATATCTCGACAATTTCCTACTGGCTTCACTGAATTTCAATTTCTGGTATTTTTAGGTTCGAATTTTTCTAATTTGCTTTCAAAGTTTGCGAGTGAATTGTGTGTGACATCCGACGTTCCTGTTTGCAACAGAACTCTGGTGGCAAATTTCCTGAATTTTTTGAAAAATCATTTTTCTTGAGTTTTTGGACTTTTGTTATTAAAATTGGCGAAACAACTGCTAAAAATCGAGTGAATGCATTTGCAATTCAAAATTTACTCAAAAATTCATTGAAGAGCCCAGCCTTTTTTGTTTTTCAACCATCGATCAAAGGATTGAGTCAACCTCATTACGAATTTGCAAAACCCTGCTTCAATTCTCTACTTACAACTACTAAAAATCAAATGAATACATTTGCAATTCAAAGCTTACTAAAAAATTTATTCAATTTTCGTACTAAAAATTCACGTTAAATCTAAAAAACCGCACGAGTTGATTAATTCCCAAAGTTCAGCATCTTCTCTCTCTCTCTCTCCCCCCCCCCCCCNTTTCTTGAGTTTTTGGACTTTTGTTATTAAAATTGGCGAAACAACTGCTAAAAATCGAGTGAATGCATTTGCAATTCAAAATTTACTCAAAAATTCATTGAAGAGCCCAGCCTTTTTTGTTTTTCAACCATCGATCAAAGGATTGAGTCAACCTCATTACGAATTTGCAAAACCCTGCTTCAATTCTCTACTTACAACTACTAAAAATCAAATGAATACATTTGCAATTCAAAGCTTACTAAAAAATTTATTCAATTTTCGTACTAAAAATTCACGTTAAATCTAAAAAACCGCACGAGTTGATTAATTCCCAAAGTTCAGCATCTTCTCTCTCTCTCTCTCCCCCCCCTCTCATTCTGATCGAACATGTCCACCGGAGAAATCACGAAGAGCCAGCAACTCCCAGAGAGGGGATTTTTCCCTGAGCACCTGACCCACACATACACCATCACGACGAAGAGGTTCCCCCTGACAATCCCACCAGCGCTGCTGGGCCTTCAGTACCCGTTCGTCTCGCTCGCGGTCAAGATCGTTCCACCTCAGGATTCGCAACGACCACCAACTGTTATCCGTACTGATGTGCAACGAGTGCACTAAATCCCAAATCACTGAGTAGAACCACTAAAAACTCCCCCCAAAATCCCCCAATGCTCCTCAGAGCAGTCAATCCAGTTCACCTCATACTACCCAAGCAACATCCACTACATTGACCATCGATTAATCAATCGCAATCAGGAATAAATCCGCAACAATCGCGAGTTAATGGCCCCTTGTAGTTCGTGGTAATGCATGAGTGGATCCTCGCGTTATTGATAACGGTAAACTCGTAGGAAAGTAGTTGTGACGACAGGTGTTCTCATTAAATTCAATACCGCACCCATCCACAAAGACCCTGAATAAACAAATAACAAAGAGTATTGATGGAAAATTCTTCCCTCAGCGAAGAAGTAAAAAAAAAACATACAAATCGAGTAGAAAATGAGTGATTGTAAACCGGTTTACTGGCCGTAAAACGCCAAGTTACACTAAAAGTCTCCAGCTAATCTTCAACTCGTCCTTTTCCCCCTCCGCCAAAGAAAAGTGTTTGATGATTAAAAAAGAAGGGATAACAACCAAGCACCATCTCATCTATTTATTGTTTCCGATTTTACACTGGAGAAGGGAGTTGTGCCCCCGGGACACAGCAAACCAACGACCCGTTAATGGTCACCTTGCCTCTCGTGTAAACGCCCTCTCCCTGAGAGAATATCTCTCTTTTTCTTCTCCAATTAAAGAGATGAATCTTCACGCTTTTTACACCGGCCATTCTCTTGTACCAGTGGAAATATCTTATTGGCTGAAACAATATCATTGATCATCACAACAAACCGATATCACTGTTCGATAAGTGGTTAAACGACATTTCAATGTTGAAATGACCACTCGAATGGCTGAATAAACAGTCTGAAATCGTCAAGACCCCGAGCAACTTCTCCAGTTCCTGAATATTGGCTTCGGCTGCAAGATGTCATCAACGAAAGCCCTGAGGATTCCGCCGGGACCGCAAAAGGTGACGCCTGTGCAGCCTCAGTGGTCCAGCTACTCCGGAATATCCGTGAATCGCAGACTTTCGAAAGCGAAGAGCAGTCCGAACGTCTCTAAGCCGTCTCCAACGGTTCAGGTAGACCCTCCGTCGCCAGCTGCGTCTCAGAGTCGAAAGTCTGTCCCACTGACTTCGAAAAAAGCACTGCAGAGCAAGCTTACACGAATAGCAACTCCAGTTCGTTCCCAGAACAACGTGACGATTGTAGAAATCATTGGAGACTCTGTTTCAGTGGCTTCTAACCGAAGTCCAGTCAAGACGCCTCAGAAAGTCGCGAAGAAAGCCTTCAACACAGCCCCTGGTGCTCCAAGACGATCGAAGGATGGATCCTGCACGATTCTCGAAGACCGAGCCTTGTTGAAGAAAGGTTTGCTGTCGTCCCCGGAGAAGGTACCGCGGAAACCGGAAGCCCTGCGCAAGAAGAGTCTCAACCGCTCCACGAGCTTGTGGAACGTACCTGCAGACCGAAGCCCTCGAAAGTCCGAAGTCAAGTGTCTCCAGACTCGTGCAGAAGGCTTGAACAGAGCCACGAGTTTGTGGAGTGTCCCCGCTGACAATCCTGGACAGCTATCAAGAGCTAAATCGATAAATGCTCTGAGACCCAGCAGAATTCCCCTGTTCACTCAACACTTCGGGAGCCAGAGCCACATCGGGAATTCTCTGGGCGATCTACTGCTTGTAGATCGCTTTCCTGATAAGCTGAGTTACACAACGATTGACGACTTCCATGACGAGGTAGATCATGGCTCTGAGCATATCTATCAGAACTGCCGTGAAGCTGTTGGCAACAGCGATCCTCCCCCGATTTACGAAAACTTAAAGAAGCAGGAAAAACCGAAGAAAGAGTTGGTGAGGACTGTGTCGGTTCCTGTGGAGGGTCAGGTCAGCTTCTTGGAGGCTAGAGCTGCCGAGCTGATGGCCCAACTCGAGCAGGACGACGACGATGAAGCGATGATGATGGCGGAGAGGAAGAGCTGTGAGAAGCAAGCGTCTAAGGAAGAATCGGCGAGACCTGAGGGCAGTCAGACGATTGAGAAAACAGTTGCCTCGTCCAAGGGACAGGAGAGCTTGTTTTCTCGTCAACCAGAGGTCAACATCCAGGAAATCCGGAAGACGTGGGAGAACCAGATCAAGCAATCTCAGCATGCTGACGACGGAGACAAGAAAACTGACAAAGGGAATTGCCCAGGGAAGAGGACGAAGGACATTGAACAACTGGTGAACTTCTTCAACTGCAAGAATCAGATGAAAGGTTCGAAGGAAGTTGACGACACCTGGAAGCTCAAGGAATCTCCGATAATCTCGAAGAAGGATGAGAAGGCCAACGGATACTCCTCGGACGGCAATTGCTCGGAGGACAGTGGCCACATAAGCAATGAGAATGAAATAGAGTGGAAGGAGGAAGTCAATGGTGTTGATACCAAGAACATCGAGAAAACCGAGAGCTTTCTCAAGGGCATTATTCACGAATTGGATACGAGTCTTGAGAGGACCATTGAGGCATTCGATGCTCTCCCCATTGTCCAGAGATATGTTCCTGAACAGCCTAAAGCCAAGAGAAATCTCAAGAGTAGGTTATCGACATCAGGCTGGGAGGAATCTGGAAATATTTCAGAGGATACTTGTAAAGTCCTCGCTGCAACCGGAAATACTGGAGATAAGGTCAAGATTATTGGCATTACGGGCTACCGCACTAAGGTAGTGGGACGCTTTGTGGTTTTCAGGGGAATAATGTAACGTTTGTGTAGGTCGGGGTTACTATCCTAGATCTCTTCAATGAACTCGTTTTGCATGCTCGTGGTTACTATTACGCTTGGCTTTTTTTGCATATGTTATTAGTTTTGCTGGCTATCATTCCTGGTTGATGATGCTGGGAATTGGCCTGTGCGGTATTTATGGTTGTTTGAGATACTTTAAACATTATGGCTGGGTTTTAATGGAGAATTTCGAGATATTACTGCTGGAAGTGCTGTTATTATTGGGCATTTTTGTAATTTCGAGAGGAATTTCATCGAGTAGTGAACTGATTGGAGATTGATGTCCGGGAGTTGCTCGATGAGTTGATGATGATCGTGGATTTTCGCGATGTCATGGGGGTTTATTGACCCTGATGTTAGAGGATTTCTAATGGATGTTCTAGTTGATTTTACGCGGAATATTTTTAGTTCTCTTTCGTGATATTGCCGTTTATTTATATGAATTGGGGAAAATCGTTCGTCAAGGCTAAGAATATTCAATTTTGGGCGTAAAATTGATGCTTTATGTCAGGAAATAACAGAGAAATGAGTGGAAAGAAATGAAATTCCTAGAATTTCTTGATTCAAGAATATTTTCAATCATCAAATTTGTCAATTAAATTGCGTGAGAAAAATTTGAAAAAAATTATGAATATTCATCGTTATGCAAATTATATTTTGCGCAGAATTATTAATTTTTTAAACATTCATTGTTTATAAATAAATATTTGAAATTATTTGAACTTTCAAAAATCTTATATTTATCGGCATATAATCGATTTCTGATAAAACTCAGAGTATACATAAATTTGTTACAATTCTAAACAAATGATTTTTATAGTGGAAAATTTATTGTTTATAAATTATTTATAGAAAATGCTTGTAATTCTTAAAAATTGCAATTTTTTAATTATTTTATCAATCTTCCTCCTAAAGTAAGCTTTCTAATTTTTTCAGATCTTTCAAATGTTTTCTAACGGTTCAATATCGAGATTAAATTGAGACCTGCAAAGTTTAAATAATAGAATCATTATAACATGTCAGAAAAATTAGGGTCAAATGGGGCTCAACTGAAAGCTCTGATGTTCGACTAAAAAAGTAGAAAAGAATTTCACTGGGGAAAAAATAGCCAAAGAACTTGGATATCCTTAACGTAAAATCGATGGAATTCTCCAGTATTCGTGATGTCTTCGACTGATGTTTTTGTTTTCTTTACTCTGATTGCAGATATTCTTCCGAGCTGGCGCACTGGAGAGACTCGAGTCCCAGCGTGATGAAAAATTAACCGGTCACATAATACTGCTGCAAGCAAGATGCAGGGGCTACCTGGCACGCAGGAAACTCAACACTCTGAAGGTAAGAGTGATCCTATGATTGATGCTGTTACGAATATCGTTTTTTGCCCTTATTATCATGATTAAAAACGACTTCTGCGGCGGGGAAAAAGTGATGAGACGAATAATCGATGGGTTTGAAATTTCAGCTGCAAGATCTCGCTGTGAGATGCATCCAGAGAAATGTGAGGAAGCTCATGTCTGTGAGAGAGTGGCCTTGGTGGAGGTTGTACGTAAAGGTTGCGCCATTGTTAAATGTTCATCGGACCGAGGATCAGCTGAAAGCACGAACGGTTCGTTATTTTCAAATTCGGGGAATAGTAATTATCAAATTGATGGACTGCATGACATGAGACGAGAATGAGGAGAATGAGGCGAGGCGATTTCTACTGAACTTCTATTGATTTTTGACCAAATGCAATAGAAAATGTCCAATAGAAACTATTACGATAACTATTTTGATTTCAATAGAAATTATTCTGACTAATTTCATCTTTCTATTCAACTTTTGCTATTGAGACTCCATAGGAATTCCGCAACATAAATTTTCCAGGTTTTTTCCACTCTATTTTTTTTCCACATCAAAAAACAATTAAAAAAATTCTCGATATGAATTTTCGAAGTTTTTTCTGCTCTATTGTTATTCTCTTTCCATTCAAAAAATCAAACAAAAAATTTGAAAAATTTAAACCGAAGAGGTTCTGTACAAAATATTTCAATAGAATAAATTATGTAGAAAAATCCAGTTCTATTGATTTTTTTCTCTTGAATATTTTCCGATGAACATTTCTATTGATACGAAAAATTGCAGCTTTACTGCGCGTTTTTTAAATAGAAAATGTTCAATAAAAAATAGTTCATAGAAAAAATTAGTAGAATTTCATCTTTCTACACAACTTTTTCCGTTGAAATCCTAAGTATGAATTTTCTACGCTTTTCCACTTTATTTTTCTTCCTTTTCCACTTGAAAAATCAAACAAAAAAATTTGTACGACTTGAACCGATGAATTTCTGCAAAAATCATCTTAATAGAATAAGTTGTATATTATCGTACGTCAGAAAAACTGCACTAGTTTTCAAATCGGAAAAAAATCAATTGAACCAGCTCGGGATATCGAAAGTATCACGCTAATTTTTCACGTTGACATCAAACCAGTCTTCGTTCTCTCGGATGATAATTACATAAAAAATAAGATGAATAGCATAAATACACTTGCATTCATATTTCTCTGAAGAAAGTATGCAATTACTTTTCTCATGAAAAAAAAATGAACATTTTTGCCATTCAGGAGGAACTTGAACTGTTGCGTGCTAAAGTCGAGAAACTGGAGCAAGAAAGAAATCACTTGAAGCATGACAACGACAAGCTCGAGGCTAAGGTAAGGGTAATTTGCTTGAACGTGCAAACAAATATTATAGAGATAAATATCCCGTGATTAGTTTAATTGTTGGAGTATTAGTATTTTGAGAAATTGATGCTTGACATGGCGAATGGAGTTGAAGCGTAAATTCCAAGATTTATTCGAGCACCAAGGGATGAAGGCATTGAATGTCTGATTCAGTCCGATCAATTTCATCGCCCGATAACGAATGAGAGAGATGTGAATTTATTACGTGCACTCCATAGTGGACATAAGCCCCTGAGCTGCCCTGTATTCCTTATTTTCTATTCAATTTCGAGACTACATGAATAGAAAATTCTGTTAAAAATTCAATTTATATCAAGGTGGTTATTTATCAGAGTTTTCCATAATTTATGGTGTTAGGATGACTAATTTTGCCCTCAAGAGTTCGAATATGCTATTTTTAGCTATTTGTTTAAATGAATCCAATCGTGATTTAAATAATCTTCTCAATGCCATCTTGACTGAAATCGAATATGAGATTGATTACATCGAGTATTTTTGAAAAAAATTATTTCGAAACCAATATGGAGGGAAAGGTGAAAAAAATCTATTGTCGGGGTAATGTCGGGCCAATGTTGACGGCCAACGTTGCGCCAACATTGAGCCAATGTTGGCTGCAAACGTTGTCCCAATGTTGGTTGCCGACGTTGGAACAATATTGAATTCAATTTAAATGATATTGATTGCATTGTCTGTTGGGAACATTTATATCGAAACCAATATGTAGGGAAAGATTTAAAAAAATTAATATTGGGACAATATTGGCTGCCAACGTCGGGGCAATGTTGGTTGCCAACGTCGGATCAACCTGGAGACAATGTTGAATTAAATCAATCATTAAATTCAATTTAAAATACATCCTCATAGAAATTCCGTTCAGCAGGAAATCGCTAATTATGACTGAAAAATAAATTGACTGATGCTTCACTTCAACAAACGCAATGAATATGTTTCCAACACTGAGATAGTAAAAATTTTGTGAAATTCGAGTAATACCGGAATTCAATTAATCATCTTACAAGTAAAAATACTTGACAAATTTTCCCCTGAGACCAGATAAATCATCCACCCCGTCCAATCCCACTGAACGTCATCGTCGCCCACAAAATCCCCATCACCTACGGAAGAACTCGTCTCTCCTTCCAGCCCCACTCCTCTCCACGAGAGCACAAGAACACCATGGTCGCCTCGAAATAACAAAACAGAAAAAAACACCTCTCATGACCTTTTAATCTCGTTCGAGGCAGACACGCGTGCTGATACTCGCCGCTCCACTTAGCCTAGTGCTCCCCCAATTAGCCTGAATTCGATCCTCAAACTCCACACATCAATCATATTCGTTTCTATTCCCATCCGATTTCCTGATCTCGCGAGAAACAATAATCGCGGAGTGAAAATCCCCGGAATTCCATCGGTTCTCCCAAAAATCGAACAATTTCAATGAAAAAAATCGGCAGATACCCTCGATAAACTCGATTCGCCTCGATAACTTTCCCGATTTTTCACCTCCGCAATGTCGTATAGATGTTGGCTCCTCGCCAATACCCTAGCGAACGATCTCTCTCTCAGAATAACTCGGAGGTGATCACCACTGTTGCCCACCAGACGCCAGGAGGACCCAGTAATCTCGCTACTCCTCGACATTTCGGATCGTTCGCGTCTGATTATGCAATCTGATTGATTCGTGGACATCCTTTCGATTATGGGCGGTCGGAAGTGATGCACTGTTAGATAAATATTGAAATTGAACTCGATTTGCGCGGGAATAATCGGGATATTTCACATTTCACTGAAAATTCAAGGAAATTGCAAAATTATTGAGCCGCAGGAAGACGGGGATTTGCGAACTTAATGGAAATTTCAATTGATTCTGAATTCAAGAATATAAACAGACGAATTTTCCTGATGGAATAAGTGAACTAAAATTCACAACTTCGATTGATTTTTCCCTGAAATTTTAAATTTTAATGTTTTAATTCTAATAAGTGTACCGAAAATTTCAGCTAAAAATTTTCAACAGTGCGTGATGTTCATTAAAAACCGAAAAAACCACGAAATTTCACATTTCACTGAAAATTTAATGAAATCGCAAAATTCTTAAGCGGGAGAAAGACGGGGATTCCCGAACTTAATCGAAATTTCAATCGATTCTGAATTCAAAAATATAAACAGACAAATTTTCCTGATTTTTATTAATTCTCACGGAATAATTGAACTAAAATTCACAACTTCGATTCATTTTTCGCTGAAATTTTAAATTTCAATTGCGAAAATTCGTGAAATTTACCTGGAATTAAGATGCGATGAAAATTTCGAAAAAGTGTACTGAAAATTTCAGCTCAAAATTTTCGACAGTGCCTGATGTTCATTACAAATCGATAAATCAATCGATAAAAGCCTGCGAAATGCCATTGTCAGAAAACAATTAAAATTTCAAAGAACTTCCCTGGAAATTGTCTGCAGAGTGACATTGAATGTTATTTATTGGACGAAAAACCATTAAAAATTTCACATTTCCCCGAAAATTCAATGAAACTCAAGGATTATTGAGCGGATTCCCGCACTTACTTGAACATTCAATCAATAAAAAATTCAAGAACATAAATTCCCGAAATTTTCCTGATTTCCGTTAATTCTCACCGAACAATTGAACTAAAAATCATAACTTCAGTTGCGTTTCCCTGAAACTTAGAGCATCAATTGCAAAAATCCCTGAAATTTCAGTGTCACTAAAGCAAAAATTCAACGAAACCGGAAATTTCCGCGAAAAATTTTCAGCGGTGCGTAATGTCAATTAAAACTCGATAACTAAATCGACAAACTTCGGCGCGATGCCGCTGTGTCCGACGAACATGATGCGAACGATGCCGGCGAGTCTCTCGACTTCGGGTCCAGATGTTCGCTTCAACAACGCGATTGACGGGGTCTACCCCGCGGACCTGAAGACTCCTGCGGGCTTGTGCCCCCCAAAGAGGCCCCCGTTGCCCCCCAGCACCTTCAGATCTCGTCCCCTGAGCAAAATCGCGATTATTCGGCCGAACAACACAGCGAAGATGGTGAGCAGGAGCCCTTCACCCGCGTTGTCCACGAGCTCCCGAGGTCCCCCATCAAGTATTTGCTATCCGACCAGCTCCAGGTCATCAATGACCTCCACAAACTCGTTCTGCAAGTCGCCAACCCCCAGGAGAATGTTCCCCCAGGAGTCTGGCGGTCATTTGGACGTGGAAGAGCTGTCCTCCAAGGAGCAGGCGCCAGTGGTTTTCGACGCCAGTTTGAACTTCATCCTGGGAATCGAGAAGCAGAAGGTCAGGCAGTCCTTCAGACCAACTGCATCTCACCTGGAGCCCAGGACAGCCTCCAACATGCTGTCCTCGAGGATATCCCAGTTCCTGCAGAGGACCGATCACATCATGGAGGAGTGGAAGAGACTCGGGAGGAAGGACGATGGAAACGATCTGGAGAGCCTGCCCATGCCCTATGACAAGTACAAGAGACTCAGCAGGAGCAAGAGTGTCACTAATATCATGATCAAGGGGTTTCAGTACTACAGCCGGGCTAGCAGTCTTGCCAGGAGCATTTCCGACTCTAATGCCAAGTTGGAGAGACTGTCGGAGGACAGGACTTTGTCAGAGTGCGATGATAATGAGGTATTGAAATTGTGGGAGGGAGGAGGGGGTTCAGAGATTGATTTCCAGGAATGATGTAGGAGGCAGGATTTATCTCAAAATTCTTGAGTTTTGGAAAATGAGAACGGTTTTATTTTCAAATTTCGAGAGAAATTTCTTTTCAAAATTACGCTTGAAACCTTGCGATCGCGGGGTTTTGAAATTATGGGAGGGGGAGGGATTGTTTGGGGTGGCAGGGGGGGAAGGGAGGTCAGAGATTGATTTTCAGGAATGAGTTATTGAGGGAAGGATTTATCTAGAAGTTATTGAGTTTTGGAAAATGAAAATAATTTTATTTCCAGATTTAAAAAAAAATTTGTGTGATCCCCTAGCATATTGATCTCACAGGATGTTTAACATAATTGAAAATTCAAATGTGGTCATTACCTGAAAATCAAAAAATTTCCAACTGTTTGGAAGAATATTTATTACGTCGAGCTGAAAAATTTCCTAGAAAATTATGGAAAACTAATGAATATTAATTTGAGTGAATTTTCTTGGAAAACTTGGGAAATCTTGTGAGGGAAATTTTTATCATCGACATTTTGACGGAAATTGATTGGAATCGATCAGACATCCACTGCCTCCAGCCAAGCGTTTAATTGGCCGCACTTCCTTAATTAATACCTCATCGACAAACTGTCGCAGCCAAAAATCCATCCCTCAGTGCAATAATTGAAGACCACATGTTAGAATGATCCCCCCTGATTGCAGCTAAGCGTCATGACAGCTGATTACGCCGAGGAGCATTCGACGTCGACCCTAGCAGCCGAGCGAATAGACGCCGAAACATCAGAGAGATTACGCCTCGAGCGAGAGCTCCAGGATGTTACCGAGGCGCATAAGAATCTCCAGCAAACAACCGAGAGACTTGAAATGGAATTGTTGTATGCCAGAGCTGCCGATTTGAATGGAATTGTTTCAGACGGCGAGGACGGGGAGGACGGCGGTGTCTATAAACAGAGATACGAGCACGCGATACGTGAATTAGAGTTCATCAAGCGTAAAATGGCACAACAACACGAGGACGATTTGGAACAGCTCGTGGGACTCAAGAAGCAGCTCGAGAAGAAGGTGAGTTTTTGTTTTGAAATTGTTGAAGGATAAATATTTACATTCTATCTAGTAAGTTCTATCTAGAGGGAAAAATATTAAATTTTATTCAGTGACTTATTGATATTTTATTCACATTTAAAAAAAAACTTTATTCACCATTTCTTTAGGATTTTTTAAAAGGAAAAATCGTCTTTAAAACTTTCATTCATTCACTCGTTCATTCATTTTTTTTTTTTTTTTTTTTTTTAAAAA
>NW_021680477.1:632564-724567 GCF_001412515.2 Diachasma alloeum
TTTTTTTTTTTTTTTTTTTTTTGAAAAAGAAAGAATGATCGTCAAATAATTATTAAATTATTGATAATTATTCAATAGAAATATTCAGCGTAAACTAAAATAAACAAATGTGAAAGAGATGAGTTTATATTCTTTTTTTTAATATTTTATTCGTAATTTTTTTAATTTTTCACATTTAGTTCATTCGACGATTTTTCGAGAAAAAAAATCACCTGCAAATAATTGCCAAATGATTATTAGTCATTTGAGATTATAAATGTATTCAACATAATTGAAAGTAGATGAAAATGTAAAAATGGGTTTATTTCTTCTTGTTGACATTTTATTCGCAATTTCTTCATGAATTTTTTACATTTTGTTCATCAGACGATTTTTCAAAAAAAAAAAACATCTCTGAATAATCATCAAATCATTATTAATCATTTGAAGTCTTCTGGATATTTTATTCACGATTTTTTAATGAATTTTTAACATTTTGTTCATCACACAATTTTTCCAGAAAAAAATATTAATCATTTAATATCGCAAAGCTCGCAAATATAGCTCTTCTCCTCACGATTATTTATTTTCTCGAAACTCAATCTTTCATTCATCAGCTTGGCGACGCGTACGAAGAAGTTGAGGAGCAGCGACAAGTTGTTGGTCAATGGAAGCGTCGTGTCCAGAAACTGAACGGTGAGATGCACGACCTCAGACTTCTCCTCGAGGAACAAACAGCCCGGAATAATCTACTAGAGAAGAAACAACGAAAGTGAGTAAATAAACCAAAACACATTCGATGAAAATCGGGAATAATTTTTCGGGGATATCGACTCAAATTCCCTCTTAAGAAAACACCTTTGAAAAATAGATCGATGACAGAGAAGACTCAACGGAAGTGAGTGAAACCAGAACACCTTCGATGCTTTGATTTCTGTAAAATCGTAAATAGGTATCTGGGGGATGCCGGTACTGCCAGTGCATTCTATTCCCATTTCCCAAACGTCCTCAACAAGTGTTTTGGCAAACTGCCAAACTACTGTGTACACACGCATATATTCTCCCGCAGTTTCGAGATTTAGTGTCTGAAAGAACGAAAATAGATGCAAATGCTGGCTGAAATAGTTTATGAATTAGAGTTGTCAATGCATCAGTGGAAATTCTCGGCATTTTTTAATGCATTTTCTTTCGCTATTTCAGGTTTGATTCGGAGACACAGAATCTTATGGACGATCTGAGGCAGGAGAAAGCTCAGAGGGAGAGACTAGCACGGGAAAAGGAAATTGCTATTGCTGAGAAATTCACGATTGAACAAAATTTGAGTGTAAGTTGCTATTTCCTGTTATTTACTCATTATATGTTGGGCGCAGGAAAAACTTCATTTGCGCTGTAATTTGCAATTTAGCAACATTTTCTCTTACTTCGGTTCTTTATTTGCATCTTATCCTCATTGGAATATTAATTGATGTTGAATATAGGCAATTGTTCGTTTAATTTATTTTTTTATTCATTCATTTCTGGTATTGATGAATGGTGTCATTAAAAATTTATGAATAGATGAAAAGAAAATTGATCAGATGTATGAATTAGTAATTTTTAGTTTGAATTTTTAGTCTTTCAAAGATATTTGTTCAAGAATAACTTTATGAAATGCATTTGAAAATAGACCGATGACAAAAATTCTTGTGAGGGATCTTGCAAGTTATAAAAAATAGCCTTTAGAAATTGTTGTTCAGACTTATTACTTTCTAGGATGTTACCCCTTTCACTAGAAAAAAAATTTCTCCTCATACAAATCAAAAAGACTCAATTACATCCTTTTGCTGTCTTCATTATCAAAATCATTAATTTCCTCTCTTAAGGATATCCAAGTATCTTTTACAATTTGGTACAGATCGCACTATAGATTCAACCATTTTTTATTATCAAATTTATCAATTAAATTGCGGCAGAAAAATAAAAAAAAACAGTGTCATTCAAATTACATTTTACACAGAATTATAATTTTTTTAAACACTCATTATTGATAAATGAATAATTGAAATTGTTCAAACTTTCGGAGATTCAATTTTTTTCGGAAATACAATTTTTTTTTAAATTCTAAATATGAATAAATTTTTAGGATTTCGAAAATTTTTTCGTAATTTTCAAAAAATTGCATTTTTTAAACTATTTCATCAATCTTTTTTTTAAAATGTTTTCCAAGAGTACAATATCGAAATTGAAATTCAGACCTGCAAAGTTTAAATAATAAAATCATTATTCATTGTAAATAACTGTGTTTTACCTCTTTCACAAAAAAACTTCATTCCACACATCAAAAAGTCTCAATAACATCAATTATCATCATTAATTAGTAACATGAAATCTGTTCTTTAAACTCATTAATAAGTAAGATTCTACCCCTTTCCCAAAAAAACTTCCTCAAATCACACAAATCAAAAATTACACCAATATTCATCCTTAATTAATATCACAATATCATGTCATCTGTCCTCATCCCAATCAATTCCCCCTCAGGACGCAAAACTGGAGATAGAGCTGCAAGAAGAACGTCTCCACACGCTCTCGCACGAGCTAGAGGAGTTGACCTTCGGTGGAAAAACCGAGGAAGAAGTAGCCCAGCTGAAAAAGGCGAAGCACGAGCTCGAGAAAAAATGCAAAGACCAGGAGGAGGAGCTGGACGACCTGGCGGGTCAAGTCCAGCTGCTGGAGCAGGCGAAGCTCCGCCTGGAGATGAGTATCGAGCAGCAGCGAAAAGAGATGCGCAAGGAGATGCAGCAGCGTGACGAGGAGCTGGAGGACGTGCGAGGGAACGCCCACAAGAAGGTGAAAGCCCTGGAGGCGCAGCTGGAGAACGAGCACGAGGAGAGGACTATTCTCCTGCGCGAGAAGCACGAGTTGGAGCGACGACTGGTGGCGTTTGAGGATCAGGATCGATCGGATCGAGCTGCTGAGGCGGAGACGACTCAGCGACTCAAGAGGGACTTGAAGAGGACTCGAGCGCTGCTGAGAGACGCCCAGACGATGCTGGAGAGGTCCAAGGGGGACTCAACGGGTAAAGCAGCGCTGAGACAGCTGAAGAATCAGCTGGAGGATGCTGAGTGTGCACGAGCTGTTGCTGTCAAGGCGAAGCAGGCACTGGAGCAGGAGCTGAATGAGACTCAGGCTGCGTTGGATGAGGCGTCAAAAGCGAGATCAGAGGCTGAGGAGAGGGCGAATGCCGCCAATCGTGAGAGAGCAGAGCTCATATCCCAGCTGGAGGAGAATGAGGAGGAGCTTGCCGAGGTCCTCAAGAAGTATCGGGCAGCTGTGCAGCAGGTGTCGAGTGAGCAGGCGCAGCTGCAGGAGGCGCAGGTGCAGATGTCAGCTCTGGAGGCGGAGAAATCAGCACTCAAGGATCAGATGCTGGAGTTGACACAGAGGCTGGAGTCCGTGGAGCATCTGGGGGATCCCACTGCTAACAGTTTGGCCACCAGGCGTCTGGAGTTCAGGGCCAAGGAGCTCGAGAGCAAGCTGGAGCTCGAGCAGACGACCCGTGCCAGGGTGGAGACCCAGGTCGCTAGGATGAAGGAGACTGTTGATAAATTGCAGACTGAGACTGCTTTGCTGAGGACCAAAGAGCAGACTGCTCAGGACGCTCTCAGGAGGCTCCAGAGGTCTTTGAGGGAGGTCAAGGATGAGGCTAGCTCCGCCACTGCCAGGGAGCAAGAGGCCACCAGGGCCAGGAGGGACTTGGAGAAGGCGCTTGATGCTGCTGAGGCCGAGACGAAAATTGCCAGGGACGATTTGAGACTCGCACTCCAGAGAATTGATGATCTGCAGAGCGCTATTCAGGGGGAGTTGGACTTGGACTGCAGCGAGGAGGGGACCAGCGAAAATAGCGATAGGTGAGGAGGTTTTTTGGGGTTTTTTTGAAGTAGGGGTTTGGAAGGGGATTTTTAAGTTGATTTTGAAGAAATTTCAAGGTTTAGGAGACGTTCCAGAAGCATATTCAAGTTTCTTTTATAGCTCGATACGAATCACACTACAGATTCAATAATTTTCAGTCATTAAATTTGGTAACTGAATTGGGAATAACCCTGGGAGAATTAAAATTATTTCACGTATAAATCGCCCAAAAACTTCGTAATTTACTTCAATTTTTCATTAAAAATCCATATTCAGAACTAAAATTATCTGAATTTTATATTTTTCCTAATTCTCACTTTATTATTAAACTGAACTTCACATCAACTAAATTCACTGGATTAAATTTAACTCAAATTATTTAAACTATTATTATATTATTATTATTATTATTATTATTATTATTATTATTATTATTATTATTTATTGAAATGAAAACTTCAATTCAGACAAATTCAAAATTCTTGTTACCTAAAAAATAAATCATGCAAAAGTATTAAAATCAATCGAATAACACGTAAAATTTGATTTCCAGTGATTGATCAACAGAATCCGTGGATTGTGATCCAAATATCCATTTGGAATCCACGAGAAACAACTGAAAATAAGGCTGACTACCTTGAACAAATAATTTTACAACACCTTGATCGAATTGAAGATTCAATCGAGAGGAAGAATCACCCAACGGGATTAGTATTAACCCATTTTTTCTTAAACCACGCTAATCACGATGTTACGAGGTTTTTAATTCATTTCGATTAATTTTTCTGACGAAGAAGAGTTGAGGAAATATCGAGAAATTAATGGATTCAACGCGTGGAGGGATCGAGTGCCGATAAAATGATTTTATAACGATCTAATGAATTTGCTGTTTATTTTTCTGGTGCTAGAAATGTGTTCGAATCATCTTTGGCTCATGTCTTCCAAGAGCACAAGCCACTCGATCAAAGGTTTAGTATCGTTTCGGGCGGGTTCGATGCGTTTACGGTTCACCGCCTGATGAATGTTGATTAGAATAAGTACCACTCGTGTATGAATTAATTAAAACGAAGAGTCACACATTTGCATGGCGCTTTTATACTTGTATACGAGAGACATTTGCAAGAAATATTAATTGAGGCGGTCACAATGTTGAATTATCTGTATAAGTCGACTGCAAACTATTGATTGATGTTCAATTTTACATGTGCGGAATATTGTGTAACTTATTTGCTTTGTAAAATGCAGATCTTATTTAATTAAAGATATTTACATTCAATCATTTTTCATTTATTGTGTCTTTCCCCAGATGGCTCCCCATTTGTTTCGTTCTCTTTGAAGATTATTATTTTTTTTGCATGTGAAATCTTTGATCAGACGTCGACATAATCATGAAATTTAAATGAAGTTATTCTATTACATATTTTTTTTACTACTTTATTTCCTTTCGCACATAAATTCCAATTCAATCAGTTAATAGCACTTGACAATTTTCATATTAATAAATTAATCATCCATTAATTATTTAAATTTCACATTATTTTATTCATCGATAATTGAGGTCGGAATTCAGTTTAATCGAAAATCGATTTACGAAATTTAGAATTATTTATTCAATAGTCAATCGACAATTTTATATCATCAATTCTTTATTTCATAGTTAATTGAAAAATTTAGGTTATCAATTATTTTACTAGTTTTCAGATTTCAATTAAATTTAACAAACTGCAATTATTTTGAGAAGAAACTTCTCTTCATATTACTGGAATAATCATTATTGTCGATTCCTGCCTGTGATAACGTCAGCTGTAAAGTGCTTATGGAAAATTTTTCTGTTTTTCAAGGATACTATATACGTAAACCTCAAGTTTCGTTATCGAAAGAGACGTGTCGTTAGCACAAGAAATTTTTTTTTGAGACTCATTGCATTCTTAAGTATTGATAATTATTAGAATTTTCTCTCGTATTGTCTTGTCGTTTCCTCAAGAAATTCAATTGCATTTCATAATGTTCGATTGAAAATTATGAAACTTCCATTTATTTTCCAAAATTTGCGGATCGAAATTTCTAAATTGTGTTTGAGTAATTTTTTAATGAGAAATTAAATATATGATTTATGTAAAAAACAAATCAATGTTTTTTTTCTATCAAATATCGATAAAAAAATTACACGTCACAACTGCAAAATTTTTATTCCAGTAAAACTCCAATGGAATTCTTACAAAATTCAAATTAAAATTCTGTAGAATTTCTTACAGATTCTTCTATTAATTTTTTTCACACCTGAAATTTTTTTCACAATGCGAAAAACCTCCTTCAACCCATAACACAATGAGACTTCTCATCCCTTTAAATGAACAGGTGCACATTAAACAAAAAATATCCCTCACTAAAAAAATTGACTTCACAAAAACATTTATTAAAATTATTTCGCACTCGAATACGCAAAAAATTATGTAAAAATGACAAAACACAACTTCAAAAATCACAATTCTTCATTCATGCTCCTGAGCATCTCTTCCAAGTCGTCCTGCAGCAGATGGAATTCCCCAGGTCCCCGAGTTGGACTTTTGGTGATCGGTTTTTTCTTCTTGGGGGCTTCCTTCCTCTCCGGGTGCTTCCAGCCGGGCGGTTTTCCATCCAACGGGCTCATGTTGTCCGGAAGTTCCTCGGCGTCGACAAGAACGGCTACTGTCCACAGCAGCAGGAGAAGAATCACGTTAAAATTAAAATTCATTTTTTTTTTTTTTTTTTTTTTTTTTTTTTTTTTTTTTTTTTNTTCTAATGAAACGTATGGCCACTGGGTTCACAGTATGTTTGATATGTCGCCTGTTAATCGTTTTTCCTTGCCTTCGTGGCAGCGCAGTTTTATGTGAGGCGGCCTGAGTACCAGGGACTTCGGGAGGCTACCGTGTTTTACGTGGCGGATAGTATAACTGATAATGGAACTGAATAGTTTTGCTCGAGGCGATGACCTACACGACAAACATGTTAAGTATTTTTATGAGATCATGAAGGAGAAAGTTTCATGGAAAAACCTAGCGAATTCGCTCGACAATTCTATTGGATTTCTGTTGAATTTTCTATTAGTTTTCGGCCGATTCTATTGGAATGTAAAATAGAAAATTGTAAGGATATTTTCGTCAATAAAATATTTGTCCTTGCTGGAATATTATCATGGGAAAACTTGGAAAATTCATGTTTAAGAATTTCTGTAGAAAAATGAAAATCTACAAACTTATTTGTATCCAAATATCTCTCAAAAAACGATACGTTTGCATAATCTTTAATGGACCTTTGCTAAAAAATTTATGATCACAGACAATTACTGAGTAAATGAACTGCTTTTGACGGAAATTTTTCGTTCTTCATTCACATTATACGATAGTATAGGAGAGATTGAGGTAAAATGGACACTTTTGACTTTTTTAAAAATGTTAATGACCGGTTAAAATGCTGATGAAATTTAATGATTTTTTTTCAACACAAACAACAATTCGTTCCCTTTGTGATGAGCCTAAACTGAACTCAATTAATAAATTCGTTTCTGAGTCATGAATAATTAAAAAAGTCTCAAGGGTCCATTTTGCCCCACCCTTCCCCAATTATTCTCAAGGGCCAAAATGTATTATTCTCATATTATTCTTACGGAAAGAAAAAATGAGGCTTTCTGGGGGCGTTTTAGGATTGCGCTAGAGGGCTATTAAAATTTTAAGAGAATTTTGTAAAATTTATTTCGAGTCTTTTGAGGGGGCGGCACACAAAAAAAACCAGAGGGGATGCCCTAACGGGCACCGCAAATCCCACAAAAAATATCCGAATGCAGAAAATCCTCCTAAAAACTCAAATTCAGCTCATGTTTTCAATAAAATAATTCCTACTCCCCACATCCGAAAAAAATCGCGCAGTGAAAGCGAAAATTTCCCCCAGAGCCCCCCAAAAATGACCATAATTCCCGAGGAAGTTCCCCGACCCCCGAAATTCCCCTCAAAATCGTCAAACTCTCCCAAAAAATTCCCTCTGCCGATCCCTTCGAATCTCCTCCCGCCCGCGTCACACGCACACCCCACACAAGCGCGATTGTTGTGTGTAGCGCCCGCCATCTTGCTGCCTTTCGACAACTGACATGTCTTTCTAATGTTATTATCAATCACCTAAAATCTTCAGTCGTGCTCCCCGCATCCGACCCACGAAAGTCCCCCAGTTAACAATTTCCCAGTTCCCCAGTGCACGTCGCGGCCTTCCACCCCAGCCCCCCAGAAACCCCCCGAAGTACTCGAAAGAAGCCCCAGGTGCTCCAAGTGCTCTAATCCGAATGTGACCAATAATCGGTGAGTTATTCCCAACAAACAGTCCAATAACTCAGTAAAACCCCCCAAAACCCGAATTCAACTGTTTATTCCTTCCCCCCAGAGCCCCGCACGTGGACAATTCTGGTCGTCATCATGTTAAATGGCCATTCATTGAGGTTGGACGTTTGTCGAACATAACCAATAAATCAGAAAAAGCTCGTCAACGTTATTTTCATCCCTCTGTCAATGCGACTGACGTTTGACGTTCCAATGGAGCCAAACATCCCCGAGTGCCATTGACAACCCCGGAAGACAATCAACCTCAATCCAGGGAGGATGATGAACGGCTGCATGAGGCAAGGATCATTTTTCCACGATCTCCTAACAGGCTCGACCCCCCAGATCACTCCAACCCCATGTTCACCTCTCAAGCCCCCCAAACACTCGTATAATTCACCAAAATCTTCTTTTTCACCAGAAATTGAATTCAGGCCCCAGGTTTCCATGGTTTCCATTGTCGAAATGTTGATTTCCCAATGAAAACAATTGAAACACAATTTTTCAGAGGGAAAAAAATTCTAGTTTGACTGTATTGTCCCTCGAAACAAATGAAAATCCTTCGAGTTTAATTGTCATTCCATTAAAACTATTCAATTGTCGAGTAAATGTCGTTGGAGTGATGTGGCTGCATGAGGCAAGGATCATTTTTCCACGATCTCCTAACAGGCTCGATCCCCCAGATCACTCCAACCCCCATGTTCACCTCTCAAGCCCCCCAAACACTCGTATAATTCACCAAAATCTTCTTTTCCCCCAGAAATTGAATTCAGGCCCCAGGTTTCCATGGTTTCCATTGTCGAAATGTTAATTTCCCAATGAAAACAATTGAAACACAATTTTTCAGAGGGAAAAAAATTCTAGTTTGACTGTATTGTCCCTCGAAACAAATGAAAATCCTTCGAGTTTAATTGTCATTCCATTAAAACTATTCAATTGTCGAGTAAATGTCGTTGGAGTGATGTGGCTGCATGAGGCAAGGATCATTTTTCCACGATCTCCTAACAGGCTCGATCCCCCAGATCACTCCAACCCCATGTTCACCAAAATCGTCTTTTCCCCCAGAAATCTAATTTAAGGCCCCAGGTTTCCATGGTTTCCATTGTCGAAATGTTAATTTCCCAATGAAAACAATTGAAACACAATTTTTAAAGGGAAAACAAATTTTAGTTTGGCTGTACTGTCCCTCATTGTCATTCAATAAAAAAATTCAATTGTCGATTAAATGTTGGAGTGATGTGGCTGCATCGAGCCTGTGCGAATCCCTCGGGATTATTAAATGGAGCCTTTGAGAATGCAGGTGGAACAGTCTGGAGCCAGTGGACTCGATGAGAATCCCAGTGAACCCAACGATGGACAATAAACTCAAGTTTTCGGATCGTTTGAAAGCACTATTGAAAACCGAATCGCGCCAGGATGTCGATCCCTACGTGTTCAGTGAGCCCGAGCCAATGTTATCAACAAAGGGTGACGCGAAGCGCAGTCACCAGATGATAAAGTCGACAGGACGTGGCAAATCGGTGAAGAGAAAAACGAGGGAGATTGTGGGTGTGACTGATCCCCAGGAGGAGCAGTCCCCTGATCTCTCTGACGTTAGCAGAACACTTGAGCTTCGTGGCTTGAGCAATTCCCTCCCCAAAAGAGATGACTCTCAGCGGAGACAGGGACGTGATCACACTCTGCTGTACTACCCACGAGCTGGGGACGAGATATCAGACAGTGAGTCCAGTGGTGATGAGCTGAGTGTTCACCAGAGACACTGGTTCACTGGGGAAATCACAGGCCCAAGGGCTGCACGATTGTCCCAGGTGAGATCACAGCTGAGGAGGCGTCTCCTCCAGCTGCATAAAGGTGGACAAGAGTCTGAGAGACTTCTCAGAGACAGGGCCCAGCGACTCCTGGAGACAGCTGCCAGGAGTCAACTGACGAAACGCTTGAGATCAGCTGTCATCAGCAGATCTTCAGCGATTCCTCTGCTCGCTGGTGGGCCCTGTGGTGTCGATGGCTGTGGCCAATCGTCATTACCATCCACTCGTCATTGTTCCCAACACATCATGCTTAACAGTGATCAATTGTTGTTCGAGCACTGCACTGCCAAATTCAGTGACAATACCCAGTGTTGTGTACCTGTTTTTGATGTCACTCATGAATTACCGTTGTGCCCGGAGCACGCACGCAAACGTGACAATTATAATCGTAAAGCTCAGGAAACAAAGCCAAAGAAAACGAGGAAGAAGTCCACGTCGCCAAGCATTCCAAGGACGAAGAGCTGCAAGTCGAGGCCGAAGAAGAGGAAACGACCGCCTTCGATCAAACCTGTTGAGGAGAAGATTGTTGACTGCTTTGAGGAGCATTACGGGGGGGAGATCATTCAGGACTCTATGGGGAGTAAGACGTTGAATAATATCAATGTCCTGGCGCAGGGGAGCTCTAATAATGCGAATCTCAATGCACTTGGACTCGGCTTGGGACCTCTTGGCCTTGGAGGCGGGCTCAAGGTCGAGCTTGGGGATCATGAAGTCTTTGCTGCCTTGGATCCCACCGAACATGACTTTGGAAATGTTCTCAGCAATTTACCTGCTGATGCTTTCAATGATTTGTTTATTGGTGAGTTCTTGCAGCGGGTGACACGGTCCATAATTTTTTTATTTATTTATTTCGCTTTTAGTTATTCTCGAAACACCCAAAAGTTTTCAATTGCAAAATCAAGAGTCTCTTAGAATAAGAGAACACGCGTCGCAATTCAGTCTAATTTTATTGGATTTCACTAGAAATTGCTGTGAATAATGAAAATTTCTGATTTTCTGAGAAAATTCTCTTAGAATAAATGAAAATTCAGGATTTTTCGCTCCCTAGATTTCGGTAACGCAGAGTTCAGAAAATTAAAATTTTTACTGAAAATTAGAAACTTTTTTTCTGTTTTTTGCATTTGTGACACGAAAAATTTCTCGTTATTCTCCTAAACCTCGAGGTTCTCATTTGAGAAAATGCGAAAGTTCCAATTTCAAAAATCAAGAGTACCTTAAAATAAGAGAAAACGTGTCTTAATGTCAGTACGATTATCCTAGTTTTCACTAAAAATTACTGAGAATAACAACCTTTCTTTCTGATTTTTAGAAAAAATTCTTCCTAGATGTCAGTACCAAGGATTCAGAAATTGCATGATTTTTCCTCAAAATTACACGTATGGAAAAATTAAATAGAAAACCTTTGCGAATTTGCTAGAAAATTGCATTGAAATTCTCTAGAAGTTTTATAGGGATTCTATTAAAATTCTAGGGAATTCTCGTTAAAATTCTAATTGTTCGATAGATTTTGATTTTTCTGATTGAATTTTTCTCTTGACATTTTTTCTACTAAAATTATTGGGCTCGGATTTTCCAAGTTTCTCCCGCTATATTTTGTTTTGCTTTGCATTACAGGATCCAAATAAAAAAAATTAGAAAATTCATGCCCAACTATTCTTATAGAAAAAATCCAAGAGAATATTCATATGAAGAAATCCAAATATCTCACAGAATCAGCGCAAAAAGCAAATAGAATTTTAAGAAATAGAATTTTCAATTCCCTAGAATTTTAATAGAATCCCAATTGAATTTCTAGGTAATTCCAATCGAATTTGCCAGCGAATTCGCAAAGTTTTCCTATTGAATTTGTCATACGTTTTTCTCTGCTTCGCATTGATAACAAAAAATATCTCACAATTCCCCTTCACTCAATCCCCCCAAATAAAAAATAAAGCCCCAACAATCCACCGCCATCTCATCAACATTCTCCCCCCGCAGAGAGTCGAAACGGGGAGTACGAGCCCTCGAGGGAAGAGGAGGAAGAGCTCGAAAGGGCGCTAGAAGCTGTAGACAAGGACGTGAGAAACCTCGAGCGAATGGGCCAGACCCACGGACTCCTAGAACCCGCCCTGCTCGCCCAACTAATGTCCGACATTGCCTCGTAGCCAACAACCCAATCCCAATGATCAATCGAGATAAATTAGTCAAGTGGTTCTACTCAAGTGTGTTTGATTTTGGTAATAACGAGTGAAAAAAAAAACAAAACGTCTGTGTATGTGGGATGGCTTTTACGTAAAACACTGTATCACTAATATTGTTGTATAGTCTGGCTCAATGTTAACGGAACGATCAACAATTAGCTGACATGAAACACGAGGAAAAAAGTGGAGAATATTTTCTTTTTCATGCACTGTATAATGTTGAATTTGACACGAGGAGGAAATATTAATTTTTTGTAAAGAGGAATATTGGGTCTAGGGCTTTATTTTCCTGAAAAAATTATAATTTTGCAAATGAATAACAGGGAATAATCCCTTTAAATAATTTTGAGAAATGTAGAAACAAATGGTCAGTTCATTTAGTTAAATTAAGTTGATGAATAATTCATTGAATAATTTCGACATTTCAATTCATTAATTAATTCAAATGTTAATTTTGAAGAGAGTTTTTCACGAAAAAATATCCCAGATTCATTTTTTGTAAAGATAAATAGGTCTAGAGTTATATTTTTCTAGGAAAAAATTTCTCCTTCAAAATTTTTACAATTATAATTTTGTAAATGAATAATTTCGAATAATTTCTTCAAATTGGTCTGGGAATCCCAGGAAAAAAAGAAAAATGTCCAGTCTTTACTATTTCATTCCACTCAATAGAGAAATCAGTGAATAATTTTACCATTTCAATTGATTAATTGAACTAATGCATTGAAATATTAATTTTAGAGGACATTTTCAGGAAAAATATAGCCCTGATGCCGAAATATTGAACCCCTCGCAGGTACCTTCATCAGTAGACGTACGGCTAGATGTTTATTTTAATTCAATATTTTTTTATTCACTAAAATTTCCTCCCCTCAATGTCACGAGTAATTCAGTAACAAAAAAAATGAGCACTGTGATTACGATTATTTTTTACCATAGGGTATGACTAAACAACACAAATGTGAATACAACAGGAGGATGTTCCGTTTTATGTAGCATTTAGGTGTTTGGTCACATTGACCGAACGATGGAAACAAAATGTAGGGAAAACTCAGTGAAATGAATGAAAATTCTTCGAATCTGGAGTCTCACAGACTCAGAACTTTTTGACGATGTTTTTTTCATTCGTCATCGTTAATCAATTGCTCTAAATGTGAACGATTCAGAAGACATACTGATTCTAGACTTTTTTTTAACATTTTCTTCATTAGATTGAAGGAAGTATCACGTACGGAAAAATTCAGTGGAAAAACCTAGCGAATGTTCAGTGGACAGTATTCTGCAGACAAAGTTACTAGAATTCGATTTTTGTGCACTATTTATTCTATTGAGATATTTTTCATAGAAATTCCTCGGCTCAAATTTTCCACGTGTTTTTTAATGAAAAGACTGGAAAAATTAAGTGGAAAAAATTGGAGAATTCATGTCGAGGAATTGCGACAGAGAATGTCTCAATAGAAAAAAGTTGCATAGAAAGCTGAAATTCCATCGAAAATTCAATATCCATGCAACTACATATTATTTTGTTTTTAATTCTATAGCTCATTAAAACATTAATAGAATTTGATTGTCCTATACAATTTACTATATTGAGATATTTTCAATAGAAATTATCGGCTCGAATTTTCCAAGTTTTCTGGTTTAATTTTTTCAATAAAAAATAGAAAAATGGAGTGAGAAAAACATAAAAAATTCATGTCGAGGAATTTCCATGGAAAATGTCTCAATAGAAAAAATGTTATAGAACGATTCAAATGCTACTGATTTTTCTCTAGAAAAAATTCGCAGTAAAGGTGCGGAATTCTTCAATAGAATTCGCCAAAAACTAAACGTATTTACGAATTCGGTAGGTTTTTCTACCCAAATTTTTCGTACGTGCTGCCATTCGAAATTTAAAAAAAGAAAAATCCTTACTTTCTCTTCATTTCAAACTCTGATTGTTTGAATGTCGCTTTGTAAATACTTGCAAATGAAACAAACCAATTTAATATGTGTAAATTATACGAAGAATATAATGGATAAAACATACGATCGCAATTGACGTTCGTGTAGTGTTTTCAGAGATTCGAGTGTTCATTGTTGAGATAATTTCATTGACAAAAAAAATTGTTCTCATCACATCGTCAGGTGAAATTTAATTAGATGTCGAGGAATAGAATGAGGTATTTATTTCTATGAGTAGTTCAAATAATTCACGAGAGATGAAAGGAAATAACGAATTTACACTCGAGTCTGCACGTGAATTGAATCACGCGCATAGGAGCCCTCAGGTTTTTTAAATATTTCACATGCGTTTATTGCAATAGCCAAATACCGACTGAAAATTATGGTGAAGAGATATCATTTATTGTTACGAACAAAATCGGTTAAGAACAGTTTAAAATGCTCCTCTCTAATCGTATAATGCCCTATTCTGTGTACGCCCTTGTAACATATTATCATGATTTTTTTATTAGTCAGTATAATAATTATAATAAGCATATTTTTTACATTGCCTAGTAGTGCTCTCTTACATTGATCCTATCCATGAAAAAATACCACATGTTCTGGTTCAAGTTGACGATTCGTAACAATCATCTCCTTAAAAACATTTCCCAGTTGTTGGCGTTTTGTACGCAAATGAGAGAAAAAGAGAAATAATAATTGGGTGAATTGATGGAGGGGACGATTAATTTTCAATGGTCGTGGTGAGGGAGACTGCGTCTGAGTATGTGTGATTTTTTTTTCTCGAGTTCTCTGGAGAGACGTGTGAAAAAATTTAATAGAAAATTATCGAATTTGCTAGACAATTCTATTGGATTTCTATTGATCGTTCTCTTAGTTTTTTGCTGATTCTATTAAAATGTTAAATAGAAAATATACTATAGTTTTTTTGTTTGATTTTCTCGGTGAGAAGAAAAGAAAAACAGAAAGAAAAAAACTTGGAAAATATCTGAATAGAATAAGTTGTATCGAAAAATCGAATTCTATTGACTTTCTGGGGAATATTTTCTATTGAAAAATTCAATAGAATGGGCCAAAAACTAATGGAAAGTTCAATAAAAATCTAATAGGATTGTCTAGCGAATTCACTAGGTTTTTGGATTAAATTTTCTGGTGCGTCTTCCTGGCGTTGTCACGTATGTCCTGCTTTTTGGTAGAATGTTTCACTGATTTTTAAAGGAATGCTGCAGTAGAACTCAGATAATTTCCATCTCATCGTCATAATTTTCTTATTAATTAGTGTGATAATTATAATGAGCATATTTTTTTACATTGCCTAGTAGTGCTCTCTTACATTGATCCTATCCCTGAAAAAATACCACATGTTCTGGTCCAAGTTGACGATTCGTAACAATCATCTCCTTAAAAACATTTCCCAGTTGTTGGCGTTTTTTACGAAAACGAGAGAAAACGAGAAATAATAATTTGATGAATTGATCGAGGGGACGATTAATTTTCAATGGTGGTGGCGAGGGAGACTGCGTCTGAGTGTGTGTGATTCTGTCTCTCGAGTTCTCTGGAGATCCACATTTTCCTGGCGTTGTTACGTATTTCGTGTTTTTTGGTAGATGTTCCACTGATCTTTGAGGGAGGGTAATCCTCCGGAATTTCTGGATCTGGCCCGAAGGCCGGCATGCTCAAGCCCTTCTTCTCTAGAATCTTGAGAAAATATTGAATTTTTTTAATTAAGCAATTCGACGTTTCCTAATAAAACACGGGTATTTCAATTTTAATTTTAAAACAAGAGTATCTCAAAATTCATATGAAAAATCGTCTGAAATCTCACGTTTTCCTTCTCTTGACAGCTGCAAAAATGGTATGAATGCATCAAAAAGTACAAATAACACAAAGTAGTTCACATTGGAAGAGAAATAAAATGATTTGCGAGCTCCATGAGACTTAGAAATGAATGTGAACAAGCTTTCACATGAATTTTAAGTAGGTTTAAGGGTATTTAATTTTAGAAAATTGAAATACCCTTGTTTTATTAGATGTCGAATTAGGAACTCCCATATAAGGTTTACTAGCTGTATAATATTTCATTGAACAGATTGAACAGATTTTTTTTCAACGAAATTTTCAGTTCCCATTTTTTGAAGAATCTATAAATGATCTAAAAAAGAAAGGATTGAATTTATTTCATTGACAAAAAATAATAATTTAATTGATAAAAGAATAAGCGCTGCGTTTGAAATTTAACCCTCGAAAGCTCTAATTTTGAAGAACACTACAGAACGTACTCTGCTTCTCCGCGCTCTGTCAGACATAGAACTCCTCTTTCTCTCCCACTTATCGTCCTCCTCTTCCTCCACAACCTTCTCGTCCTCCAGGGACGTCAGCATGATGTCGTAATCTTCCCTCGAATGCCCGAGGATCCCCATCTTGATCCCCAGGTCCAGGAAATTTTCCTCATCTGCTACTAGTGCATTTTTCAAGTAATTGATTCTGGGGTCTCTCGACTCGAAAGCAATCAGCCCTGAAGAGGTGCAGAATTTAATCAGAAAAGGAATGCACGTGGAGAGAAAAGTTGGAGAAAAAATTTAATAGAAAAAACAAAAAAAAAAGAAAAAAAACAATAGAAAAAAACCAAATAGAAAAAAAAATTAGATTTCTATTGAACTTTCTATTTGTTTTTGGCCGATTTTATTGGAAGGTTTACTGGAAAATATTCTAATTTCATTTTAATTATTTTTATTCTATTTTTCTGCTCTTTTCATAAAAAAATAAAACAAAAAAACCTGGAAAATTTGAGGCGAGCAGACTCAGACTTCTTCGGTAATTTTTCTCCAACTTTTTTTCTCCGTGAAAGAGTTTTCAGGGAGAGATGGGAGCTTTAGGGAAATACGATGACTCACCCAATGATACAATTCGGAAGTCACATAATTCGCTGATCAACTGCCGAGGGAGAGCGGAGTTCACCAGTAATTTTCGTTTCAGCGGCATTCTGGGGCCGTGGAGGATCCTGAATTCGTCCTCCAGCATTCCTTTGTAGATAATCCCCCCGGTTCTTCGGTCCGCGGTGTTGTAGGCGTCGGTTCTGAATAATCGGTGGAGTTCCACTTCTAAAAATGTAATTAATCATTTCCACGATTCGTATATAACGGAGAAATTAATTGTTTTTAAAGATTTCTGTAGAAGATTTCGCAGTTGAAAATAACGTGAAGAACTCAATTTAGTTGGATTTCTGAGATGAATGAGAGATTTTAAGAACGACTTCATTATACATTGAAGTCAAATTCGGAACATTGAAAATTGAGGTGCAGCTATTATTTTAACTTCAATTTTTTTAACATTTTTTAGGCAATGTTTGCAAAAAAACGGTAGATTCTTATTTTTATTAAGGAAACAGTGTCGAAATCCCAATTTTGTTGAATCTTCAAGACAAATAAAAAATTCCAGAAAGGATTTGACATGAAATTGAATTAAAATTCGCAACATTGAGAAAAAAAATTCATCTTTTACTTGAATAACAAAAATCTCGCATTATTGAGGCAATGTTTACAAAAAGTAAATTTATAAATTTGATTTTTTAAAAAAAAGCATGGAAAACTCAAATTCAGAGTTGAATCCCCAAGCTGAAAAATTCCAAGAGGGAGTTGATATTAAATTGATTTAAAGTTCGTCAAATTGTAAATGAAAATGCATTGATTCCTGCAATTTGAAAAAATTGTAAAATTTTTCAGGCAATATTTACAAAAAAAAAAAAGAATAGATTTCCCTGTAAAAAAATCTCTGTAACAACAGGAATTTCCTGTTTTTTTCCAGGAAATTCCTGAATTTCCTGAAATAGAAAATAAATTGTTTTAAAATCCTGGAAAAATCTATAAGAATCTTCCAAAAGTCTTCAGATTAAAAAATTCTGGTGTAAACTGCACGGAAAAAAGAGGATCAATCGATCTAAATATTTTATATAACAAAAAATGATATTTTATTTTTTTGTCTATTCAAAAATGAGTAGAGAAAAAAATAAATTCTCAATGAAAAATAGAAAAAGAATTCTCAAGACGAAAAAATCTATAAAAAGTCCTCTAGAATTACCAATCAACGTGAAATGCTTGCGTTTCAGCGCGATCCAAACGACCCTGTGAGCGATCCCAATAAGGACCTCGAAGATCCTCAAGTCCTTCTCCCCCTGGGACTGCATCCCGGGGATGGCAGTGCCCGCGAGCATGTGATGAAACCTCGCACTGGTGTCGCACCCCACAACTAATTCACAGTACTCCCGAGCGAGTAGACACCGGAGAATCCTCATTTCCTCAGCGCGTCTTATCCTGCTCCCCCCGGCCATGGGATTCGGGGCCTTCTTCATCGTTGCCGCGCGCTTCTTAATGATCTCCTCATCCCAAATCTCGGTGTAAAATTGGAAATATAGGATCAGCGCTCGGAGGAAACGGTCCACCACCTCGAGGTGGAAGAAGTTTACGAATTGGAGACTCACTGGAGTCGTTAGTAGGAAGAGGGAGAGGTTTTTTACGTCCTGGAGGATTATTACGTCTGGGTCGGGGGGGAATACTCTCCGGAGATAACATTTTCGATATTTTATCTGGAAGAAATTTTAGTTCATCAGTTTAATCAATTCACGCGCGGAAAAATTTTATGGAAAAGTGGAGTGAATTCGCTAGAATTCTATTAAACTTTCTATTATTTTTGGGCGATTTTATTGAAATGTTGAATAGAAAATATTCAATAGAAAAATAGAATTCGATTTTTATGTGTGAGTTATTCTATTGAGATTTTTTCTGTAGAATTTTCTTGGGTCACATTTTTCAATTTTTTTTCGTTCAATTTTTCTTTTTTTTATCGAGTAAATAAAAAAATGGAAAATTTGAGCCATTTTCTATAGGATTGAGATATTTTCTATAGAATTTACTTGGTTCAAATTTTCCAAGTTTTTACCGTTCTATTTTTCTTTTCCTTTTTATCATGGAAATCCAACAAAAAAAAGGAAATTCGAGCCAATTTCTATAGAATAGAGATATTTTCTATACAATTTCGTCGGCTCAAATTTTCTAAGGTTTTCCATTCCATTTTTTTTCTTTTTATCAAGTAAATTAAAAAAAAAATTGGAAAATTTGAGCGGTTTTCTATAGAATATCTCGATAGAATAATCAAATTGCATAGAAAAATCGAATTCAATCGACTTTTTACAGATCATTTTCTATTGAACATTTCAATAGAATCGGAAAAAAACTAATAGAAAGTTCAATAGAAATCCAATAGAATTGTCTAGCGAATTCGCTCGGAAATTCTATTGAATTCTTTTTGAATTTTCCATTAGTTTTAAGTCGATTCTATTAAAAACTTCCGCGGCTTTACTACGCGTTTTCTTACAGAAAAAAATGGCGAATAGAAATAAATTTACAGAAATAATCAATATAAAGAAACATTTTCTATCGGAATTTCTCCAAATGAATTTTCTACGTTTTCTCCACTAATTTTTTTCTTCTCTTTTCAATGAAAAATCATTCAGCTAAAAAAATTAATTAGCGTCTTCACATAATTTTCTTTATTTTCCTTTTTTATGAGTTATCAATCAATGAAATAGTTCACATATGAATGAATAATTAATTAAATTCAATAATAATTAAAAACTGTTCAATAATTGAGAAAAATAATTAATTTAATGTAATTTGATAAAAAAATTAATCGTCTCCTCTCGGAGATTTTAGCGAGCTAATGTTAATTAATTAATTATTGTTGATTACTCGCGCACTTTTTCCCCAGGATTCAAGATATCCAAAAAATTCAAGAATAGGTAAGCGTGAGGACAGTAGACTTGCGACCGTGGAACGACTTGTTTCTTCCGTTTCCTGCTCTTGACCTCTTCGTCCCGTTGCTCAGTAACCCTTAAACAATTATCCCCATCACTCAATGTATCCTTCATTGCTTCAAGAAAATTGGTGAGGATTATTACCCGAGGATGGTGAGGCCATCGTAGAAGTCGTCCCACACGTATTTTTTTTCAGCAAGCTCCATGCTCGATTTACCACTAAGAAATTTGGAATCGAGAAATTCAGGACACGAATTAATCTGTTACGTTGAAACGTAACGCCTGAAGTTGTTGACATGCATGATATTGATTGTATCAGGCAGCACGGAGGCCCCATCGAACTTCAACATTTTCCTTCAGTGAAAAAAAAAATAGAGGATATGAGTATGAAGAAAGCTTATTCTACCATTTTTCGAGTCGTTCATTTCTTCCAGAAATTGTCAGAGATAGGCATAATCATAGATTATCATTACCATTAATTTCATAAGTACCCAATCAAGTAATAGAACAGAGAGTCAATACTACTTGACCAAGATTATACCAAGCAAAAATATTTCTCATTATAATTTTTTTCAAGACTGGTTTTCGTTATATGTAAATACTGTATATATGTAAATATTGTTGGACATCAAATAAAAGGGTCACTAGAAGGATGAGTGGCCGCGAGGGAACACCTCTGGAGGGCTTCAACTTTTTCGAAAGCTGGAAGAACCATTAGGAACTAATATGCCGCTGGAAAAGTGAAAATCCGTAAGAAACCGAGAGGCATACGCCAATGGAAAGTTAAAATTTTTCCAATTCTTCAAGAATTCTAACACGTCAAATACTTGAATAAAAACAATCAATTTCCAAAGATAACAATATTTTTTAAACAGTTTATTCCAAATTACAACAGAATACAATTCAAAGAGGTTCATCTTGAGCCTCCACCTTCGCCATTTCCCTCTGAACCAGATAGGGAATGGGTAATCCATCAAGAACAGCCTTGTCCTCTGGAAAGATTGGCTCTGCCATTTCTTTCCAGAAGTTGTAATTCGAGGGAATGGCCTTCTGATCATTAACATTATTACTGCGATGATGTATCCTGCACCTGACAGGTGTTTTCTCTTGTTTATTAAGAGTAATAACGACATAAAACTCTCTATTCTCGATGTCGTGATTGGGTCCGCTGATCACATGGTTCGGCATGGTGATGCAGTCCTCATTCATGTGGACCCCAGCGAACCTGAAGGCCGACCGCACGTGCCAGGGCTCGAGGGTCCAGGGGGTGTCGTTGGACATCTTGATGCTGAGGACCATGTGCTTTATGAAACTAATCGTTCGTGCGACGAACGGAGAGCTGTGCTCTGACTTCTGGTCCTCCCCCTTGACCGCGTATTTCTGGGAGTTCTCCGGGGTGTCGTATACAGCTAGTCCTGGTAAAAGCAGTCTCGTGTAAGCTTTCGCGGGTGGCATTGTGATTCTCTTCCCACTGTGCCCTAGGCCTTCGACGTACGTCGTGAGGATCAGGTTCAATGGAGGTCGTTGCCTCAGGTCTGTGTCCTCGACCAAGTCGTAAATGAAGTGACGAGCCCGCATGTTTGGAGGCTTGCTCCCTTTTCGGTATAGTGGGGGTGGGGTTTTTCTTTTCAAGACGAAGGTGTTCTGAAAGTGGACAGAAGGTAAAGACATTGTGGGGAGGATGTCTTGATACAACTTTCTCTTGAGATATTTTCTGTAGAATTTCTGCCGCTCAAATCTCATAAATTTTTCTTATTCTGTTTTTCATTTCTGTTTCATTCTGTTTTTCATTTCTTTTCATTATTGCGAAAATTTTCAAAGTTATGTAGAAGTTCAAATTATGTAGAAAACATTTAAATAGAATAACTTGGATAGAAACATCGAATACTATTGAGTTTTTCTATAGAATATTATTTATTTTATTTTAAATGATTAATTTCCCTCACATTTGCCTCAACTAAGTCTCCAGAAGCTCCTCTAGAGAGTTTTTTATTAATTTCTTTTTTATTTATTTTAAGAAGAATATATTTTTATTTTTCTTCCGAATGGAAGCATTGCAATCCTTCGATTTTCACGTTCTCTAATTTTGATTGGAAATGATGTAGAATGGGCTCAAACGTAAAAATACGAAATTTCCCGGTGATCAATTTTTCGAAAATTGAGGAATTAAGTGGCTAAAGTAATTCCTAAAAATCGGGAATTTCCTCAGTTTATAGGTCTTAATGAGGACTAACTCTGTGCAAAATTTCAGCCCGATCGATCTAATAGTTTTCGAGAAAAAGCGATTCGCTTTTAAATAGTTTTCCGCAAATATCTTCAAAACTATTGGACCCATTTCGATTTTTTTGCTCCCAAAATATTCGTTTCGATGCCTTCTATCTAAATCACTCAAAACATATATACCCGTTCATCCAAAATTTTCCAGATATTCTCGTTTTTCAGATTTTTCATAAAAACAACTTTGTAAACACTCTAGCTTGCGCAAAAATCGAGATAGCAACTTGTTTTTTTTTTCTTTTTGGTACTTTCCCTTTATCAAAGGGACATAACCAGCAAGGAAAAACAACAACAACAACATCAGCTCCTCCAGAGCATCTGAACAACAAAAACCCCACTCTCACCCAACCGCCCCCAAAAAACGATCACTCACCCTAGTCTGTTGCACCGAAACCCCATGATTGACCTGCAGCAGCTGACACAGACTCTTCCTCACAAACTGCCCCGACATAACACAATTCATCTCCCCAACCGACTAATAAACAATTCCCAAAAACTCCCTTAAAAAACAGGTTATGTTATTCTATTCTATTCCTTTGAAGTGGCTATTGGTGGCTATATCCCCCTCTCAGGTTATGTTATGCCAATTCCCAATTGATCACCCCCCTCCCCCAATCCTCAATCGCCAACAAAAATCCCCTAGCCCGCCGCAAACTCCCTAGCCGCGGCGCCCGGCGATTGGTCGCCCTTCGACCGATCGATGACTGCGACATCCCTAAACCACGTCTCGCACAAAGTCGATAACCAAAACTCCTCGCAGCAATTTTCGAAGCGACTCAAATAAACGTTCGATATCCTCGGGAAATTAATTTTCGCTCCGATAAATCGATATCTCCCGCGGCAAAATCGTTTGAAAATCCCGAGGCCCCCGGAGTCCGAAGATCAGTGGATCGAGCCTGGAGTTCCCCGCGCAGAAGAATGCGTTGAGTTGCCCGGAAGGACCCCGAGCGATGAACAAACTTGGAACGATGGAGGAGCCGAAGCAATCGGCTGTGAAGTCGTCGAAGCCGGGGGTGAGCACGACGGAGGGCAAACCCCCGACGCAGATGGTGCTGACGAAGATGATAGAGGAGAAGCACACATTCACGTACAAGAAGCTGGTGGTGCCGATGTCGATGCGCAGCGTGTACTGGAAGTTCTTCGGTTTCCCAGCGACCGAGGACGGCGACATCCTGACAAAAGTGAAGATAGTCTGCATCCTCTGCAAGACGCAGATCGCGTACAACAGGAACACGAGTAATCTGCGAATGCACCTGCAGAACAAGCACAATCAGGAGCTGATGGAGCTGGAGGCGTCGGCGCCGGCGAAGAAGCCCCCGCAGTCGCTGAAGGACAAGAAGGTCCAGAAGAAGCTGCTGAAGGCGATGAACAACCACCACATCTACACGACGAACATCGACGGAACAGTGCAGATAGACGGGGACATTCAGTTCGTGACGGATCCGACTGTCTCGCTGTCGAGCCTGGGTGAGGACGTCAGCGAGGAGGACATCGGCGACGAGCCTGTCCGGGTGATGCTGAAGGAGCCCTCGACATCGAGCACAAACGTCACTTACCTGGTGCGGGAGGAGCAGAGCAGCATCGACGAGAAGGCTGTGTCAGATGCTATTTCGGAGTTCATTGTCATGGACCTCCAGCTGCCTGAGATCGTCGAGGGCAGGGGCTTCCAGAGGCTCATCGCCACCCTGAGGTCCCCCTGCGAAATTCCGAGCAAGAATAAGCTGGAGGAGGAGATCATTCCGAAGGTCTACGACACCTTCAGGGAGTCCGTCACCTCGACTATCGCATGCAACATTGGGGAGATTGGACTCGCTGTCGAGGAGTGGAGGTCCAACTCGGGGGAGAGCTTTGTCACTGTCTCCATGTTCTATCAGAACTCCAGTGAGGCCACGCTGGAGGTGAAGGTCCTCAGCACTGTGCACGCCTCTCAGGATTGGGGGGAGGGACAGTGGGGCGGGATGGTGGACGCTGTCGTCATGGACTGGGAGCTGAGGATCGAGAAGATCACTGCTGTCGTCGTGGGCACCATGAGGAACGATCTCGTCGCTGCGCTGACTAGCAGGGGGCTCACTGTGGTGCCTTGTCTGCTCAGCACTCTCCAGGTCTGCGCTCAGGCGTGCTTCGAGACCCCGGAGGTCGCAGCGATCTTGAGCAAGTGCAGGGCCATCATTGGGGGCATTGCCAATAACAGCGCTGCTTTGGCTACCATGAGCATGCAGGAACAGCTGCTCGAGGTGGGTCTGGGGGGGAGTTTGCAGGTTTATTTTGGGGGAACGGGGAGTCTTTTGAGGAGGACATATTGTTCATTTGGGGATGAATGTTATCCTGGTCATGAAGAGGATATTGGATAGTGATGAATTGATAATTCAAGGCGAAGAGTGAATATTGTCAGGTTAAGAAGAGGAGATTGGTGTTTCATATATTTAAATTTAATTTCAGTCAAGAATATATTGAAATATAATGTATTATTTCAGTATATTCTTGATTGAAAGTAAATTTTAATATTTGAAATACCAATCTCCTTTTCTTAATCTGGTATTATTCATGCTTCACCTTTAATTATTAATTTAAAATCAATTAATCAGTTAATTAATCAATCAAGAATATATTGAATATAATATGTTATATTTTAATATATTCTTGATTCATGTTGTTTTATATGAATGCAGACATTTCAATAGTTTCTTCAAGTTTTAAATTAATTTAAAAAAATTTCTTGATTCCTCATAATTGTCAAATATTTTCATGACTATTACTCATAAAAATCATAATTTTATTTTATCATAAAAGAATAGTCAAATACTCCAAAAATTTCTACCTGAAATTTGAATTAAAAATTTTCACTTCATGAAAGAGTTTTAATTCCCATTGTCTCCTTTCTTCTCTAGTTAGAGGAAAATCTGATGTCAATGGACTACCCCAAAATCTGGACGTCAACGTACACAATGTTGGAACAGATGATCATGAGAAGTAACATAATTACTTCGATATTCGAGACAGTCGAGGGCTTCGAACAAGAGGCTGCGGAGCTCACCAACGACCAGTGGAAAGTCATGCAGGACCTGGTGGCTGTACTCGAGCCCTTCAAGGTCACGATAATGACCCTGAGTGAGGAGAAGATGCCGCTGATATCGCTGCTGAAACCCCTGCTGTGGCAGTTGGTGTCTTCCCACCTGAAGCCTAAACCCACTGACAGTGAAATCGCCAAGTCCTTCAAGGAGTCCCTCTCGGAGATGCTTGTGGAACGATACGCTGATCCTGGTGTCACTCTCTTACTGCAGATCGCAACTACTTTGGATCCGAGGTATTTATTCAGGGACAGATGAAAAATATTTTCATTCGAAAATATTTAATTGAGAATTTCATTTTCTGATGATTAAGAAGCGAAATGGAATGTAAATTTAAGAATATTGTTTTTTTTTAGTTAAGAATGCATAATCTTTATGGGAGAATCAATGATTCTGCTGGCAATACTTTCAGGGGAATATTCTAAAGTCAAGAATATTTCATTCTTAAATTAACAATTAAATTAATTATTCTTGAATTAGAAATCTTCGCATTGTTAATTTGAGAAACTGGTGAATTCTCAATGCAAGATTTTTTAAATCTCATTTAATAAGCGGTAATTAAGCATTAACTATTTAATTGAATCAGGCGATAATTGAAAATTAACAATCTAATCAAATTAAGCCAAAATAAGAAGATTGATTATTCTTAAAATAACAATTTTTTATCCTCAACTTGAAAAAGCGATGAATTGTCAATTGAAAAATAATCTTCACTCAATGAGCAATAATTTAATGAAATGAAGTGAGAATACTGGGTTTATTTTTTGCGGTGTTGCTTAAAAAATAAAAATCCTAGCTTTAAGAGCACTGTTTCTTCAATTAAAAAATGCATATTCTTCAGTAAAAAATATAATATTCTTGATTAAAACGAATAATTTCCGCGTAATGTCATAAAATCAAGTAAACCGCATACTCCATTCTTGAATTAACAATAAGATTAATGATTCATGAATGAAAAATCTTCGCATTCAAACAAAAATAATTCAATAATAATAATTTAATTGAATTGACCACAATTTTCTCTCCTTCCCAGATTTAAACAGCTGCCTTACGCGACTGAAGAAGACAAAACGACCTCAGCCGAGCCAATAAAAGAGATGTTAACAAAGCTGATTCAACAGGGAAAAGTCGAGGAGCCAGAGACAAAAAACCTGTCCCCTCCGAATAAGAAACCCCGCCTCTCAGGGATGGAATTGCTCCTGGGCAATCTCTGCTCGACGAAAATCGGAATGCCAGCGAAGGAGAAAGCGAATTTGGAGCTGGTGCAGTACCAGTCGGAGCCCGCAGCAGCTCTGGACAACTGTCCCCTCCAGTGGTGGTCGCAGATGTCCGCCAAGTGCCCCAACCTGAGTAAACTGGCCAGGAGGTACCACTGCGTGCCCGCCTGCTGTGCACCATCGTCGAGAATTCCAGCTGAAGCACAGGTTCTCCACGACAGCCGCAGGTCCGCATTGCCACCTCACCTGGTGGACAAATTACTGTTCCTCCACGGTAATCACACGGCTTGAAATTTCATTGGAAAATTTCCATCGATTGGATCATGTATAAATGAAATTTTATATTCGTATCCAGCATTTCTAGCTTCATCCTTTGTGTTTTATATTGTATATTTTAATATAGGATTAAAACAATTAGTACAAATATTCATGCGATATTTAATTGCTTTGCCACACCCATTTAAACCCTTCGTTTTAAGATCGAAGAAGATTTCAAGAAATCTAATTAAGATTTTGAGAATTAAGTTTGTAAGCGAAGATAAATTTCAAATATTCCCAAGTCTTGGAATATTCCCAAAAATGTTTCCCTTATTTTTAAATAGAGAAAAAAAATGGAGAAACACAGCTTGAAGTTTCTTCGCGATATTTTTAACGGTTGGGTCATGTATAAATGAGATATTATATTCGTTTCCAGCATTTTTAGCTTCATCCTTTGTGTTTTATATTGCATATTTTAATATAGGATTAAAACAATTAGTACAAATATTCATGCGAAATTTAATTGCTTTGCCACACCCATTTAAACCCTTCGTTTTAAGATCGAAGAAGATTTCAAGAAATCTAATTAAGATTTTGAGAATTAAGTTTGTAAGCGAAGATAAATTTCAAATATTCCCAAGTCTTGGAATATTCCCAAAAATGTTTCCCTTATTTTTAAATAGAGAAAAAAAATGGAGAAACACAGCTTGAAGTTTCTTCGCGATATTTTTAACGGTTGGGTCATGTATAAATGAGATATTATATTCGTTTCCAGCATTTTTAGCTTCATCCTTTGTGTTTTATATTGCATATTTTAATATAGGATTAAAACAATTAGTACAAATATTCATGCGAAATTTAATTGCTTTGCCACACCCATTTAAACCCTTCGTTTTAAGATCGAAGAAGATTTCAAGAAATCTAATTAAGATTTTGAGAATTAAGTTTGTAAGCGAAGATAAATTTCAAATATTCCCAAGTCTTGGAATATTCCCAAAAATGTTTCCCTTATTTTTAAATAGAGAAAAAAAATGGAGAAACACAGCTTGAAGTTTCTTCGCGATATTTTTAACGGTTGGGTCATGTATAAATGAGATATTATATTCGTTTCCAGCATTTTTAGCTTCATCCTTTGTGTTTTATATTGCATATTTTAATATAGGATTAAAACAATTAGTACAAATATTCATGCGAAATTTAATTGCTTTTCCACCCATCTGGACCCCTCGTAGAATCGTGGATCTCCGATTTTGAAGGCAGCTCGTTTGTAGAAATAATAGTACAGAACTGCAACTGTAAAAAAAATTGTCGTCTAGTAACTGCTTGTTATTATCTGATTCAAACAATTTTTTGAAATTTAATTAAATATCGTTGCAAATAAATTTAAAATCGTCGGGTAAGGAAAATGTAATTTCTATTAATCTTTCCTCTGGGTCTTTATTTTCATCCCCTAACTCAATAGTCTCCAGGGGCCATTCACCTGTAGTTTAAAAATCATGACAATTTCCAAAATGATAAAATTTCACTTCTTGGATATTTTTATTCCATTTGGAAATTTTTCGACTGAAATTTTATCATTGAAAATTCCAAATTCTGTTTAAAAATCACTAAAAATTGTCAATACATTTCTAAATTTACAATTACTGGAAAATTCAGTGTTATTTGGGACTGAATATTCATGTTTTAATTGAAAATTCAAGTAAGTTTAAAAATTTTAATTTTCCTGCTGCTTAAAAATTCGGAATTTTAGTGAATTTCGAGTCAAGTTGAAGATTTAATGATTTTCTTCTCAAAAATCAAATTGAATATTACTCTCCTGAAAAATACTAGCCAACTGCCTATGAAATTTCAATTTCCTTCTTAAAGTATACCTCCTTTATCTTCTTACCTGTTCTGTGAACCGCATACAGTGCATGAAAGCCCTTTGTCCAGTAATGGACAAGTGGTTGATGCCAATGAAGCGTCATATGCCATATGTGAAGACTAATATTTAAAATGATGTAGATGACACATAAAATGAGGGTTGTTCGAAAACGAAAGTACAACAGCTGGATCAATCCTGCCTGGAGACAGAAGAGGCAAATGGAAATTCGCATAATCTACATTAATTATTCGTTTTTAAATGTTCTCAGAGAACAACGAGATTTACCTGGAAAATATAAGTTCCAAAGAAGTTAACGAGGAGAATTGTGAGGGACACAATCAAGCAGAAATCTTGAATTCTGAAAATATGAGAAGTGAATATGAACAAAGACGATTTTTGTTTCTCAAAGTCTAGTATTTTTTTTCACCTGTCCACTACTTTTCAATTTTTTTCTGTACGAATTCGATATAATCTTTCGAAAAATCAAAAGCATCCTATGTTTTTATACAAAATTATTCTATAGAAATATTTTCGTTTGACTTTATAAGTGAAATTCAAATTATTATATCAATGAAATTCAAATTATTCCAAGTTTTTTATTTGATATTTTATAAATGAAAAGATAAGAAAAACAGAGTGGAAAAAACTAGATAATTAAACCTAAATAAAACCAAATATTGAAATATTTAAAACCTCACGTACACATAAAGGGAGAGCAGCTCAACCGGGCGGCTCCGAGCGAAACCCGAGAACGAGTTGACACAAACGTCGAAGAAAAGCAGCAAATTCTGCAGCAGTACAATGGCGGTGTACTGCCTGCAGCCCGTGACGTTCATTTACCCTCGTATTTAATCCCGAAATTGCACTTTTCCGCCCTTCGACATATCCAGTTGTGCGTTTATTTGTTGTGATGACAGCGATTCGAAGTCTCCCACGGTTACAGACCGGAAGTAGAGAGACTCTAGAAACAGATGAGATGAGACGCGAGCTTCTTCGAGTTATCTGCTTATCTGACTTCAGATGTTTATGAGATTGGCTCTACCGCATCTACCACTTGGGATCCATTGAAAACAACAACCGACAACCGACTTCAACCGGTCTACATCAACAAATGTGAGTAAATAAACAATTAACTGTCGTGACAATGTCGTTTTTTCTCCAATCAATTACCACGATCATTGATAATTCGAATTATTTTTTTCCTCGGGAAAATGAATCATTTCACAAACGTTTTGAAACGTTTAAAAAATTACACAGGTTAACTACTGATTTTGGAAATAGTTTTTTGTTCGATTTTCTTACCGAAAAAAAAGAAACTAGAGTGAAAAAACTTGGAAAATTATGATGCTGAAAAATTCAATTTGGGGGATATTTAAGTGTAGAGCCAAATAATCAAATGTACAAATGTTTTTTAAGTGCGAAAGAGTTTGTACATTACTTAAAAACATTTGCACACACCTAGATTCGTGTAAGACAAATCTTGTGTTGTCGAATCTTTCGGTAGTTTCAGCTTCACTGGAAAATTTGGGCTGAGGAAATTCTGTAGAATATATCTCAATAGAATAAGTTGTCTAGGAAAATCGAATTCTATTTATTTATGGTATAAATAAAAGGATTAAATTTAATGCATTCAGATGTAATTGCTTAATTAAATGTTCTGTTAATTATAATTCTATTATTGTAATTCGATTGCCTTTTTCTATAGAATATTTTATATTGAACATTTCAATAGAATTGGCCAAAACCTAATAGAAAGTTCAATAAAAAAATCGATATAATTGTCTAGAAAATTTCCTCGGTTTTTCTATTAATTTTTTTCGTGCGTATCCTTCTTCAATAATTAATTAAGCTCTAAATATACTGTTCTCGCGGGATTTATTTGAAGTTTTTCCGAGTTTGAAGAATTTATAACTGAAAAAAGTTCAATAAATACATAATAAATAGTCATTTCTATTAAAAAAAATTATATTATATTATATTATTATATTATTATAATATAATTAATATATTTAAAAAAATTATCCTAATGAATTAGCATTCTTCGTAACCAAACCTTTAATTTCAGAAAATCAATCAATAAACCTTTGAGAATGGTAATTTGAAAGTGGTAATGATGAATTGAATAAAAATTCCCTCATCAAGTGCTCTATTCCTTCTCCAACAACAAATCTCTAAATATGCTGTTCTCACGGGATTTATTCAAAGTTTATGAAGCAATTTCTGATTTATATTTTGAAAAATCGTAATGAATTAGCATTCTTCACAACTAAACCTTTAATTTCAGAAAATCAATCAATAACCCTTTGAGAATGGTAACAGAGGACCAGGAAGACGCCTCAGGGCTGGAGTCGGAGTCGATCCCAGTCCCCCGAGTCCACGACCCAGCCCCAGCAGAGGTTCCTGCGGCGGAAGGCACCCGCTCCAAGCCTCGCCACCGAAAGAAAGCCCTGCACTCAGCAATCCTCAAGCAGATGGAATTCTACTTTGGCGATGCAAACTTGAGCAAAGACAGATTCCTCAGCAATCTCATTCAGACAGACCCCTGGGTCGACCTGAAAGTCTTCCTCCAGTTCAACAAGATCAGGGCGCTCACCCAGGACACAACAAGAATATCAAAAGCCCTGAAGACCTCAACTCTCCTAGAAATCTCCGAGGACGGTGAGAAGGTTCGTCGAGTGACTCCAGTCACCCCCAGAACCGACTGCGAAGCCTGTTCTGTCTACGTTCAGGGCCTGCCTCCAGACGCCAATCACGACTGGCTGATTAACATCTTCTCTCGATACGGTATGTTATTTTCGTCCATTTCTATTTTTTTACCTTTATTTTTATCATTGAAAAAATAACCAAAGATGGTATTTTTTAATAATAAAAATAAAAATAGTGAGAGTGTTGTATTCCAGAATATTCTATAGGATGATTATGAAGAAATTAGGTGGTTATCGACTCAGCATCATATTACAACACGAGACCGTTTTGTAATGCGAATACGAAGACGAATCGAGAGACGTGTGCCACGGTTTTTGACAAAAACCGAGAACACACTGGCCTCGGGAGCTCACCACCGATGTAGTTCATTATTGAGTGCACTTTAATTTAAATTTTCTATCGAATGAAACCGTTCAACTTTGAGTTGGGAATAAAGGAACGTTATTCCTAACTCAAAGGTTTTATCTACATTGCTGGATCGAGTCCGTAATTACTCGACCACTCTACCACAGAACAAATGTATAAAATGATCAATAATAATGTGATTATTAGTTGTATTAAAATAATATGACTGAACGTGGTTTGATTGTTCATGCACGAAAAAATTTGATATGAAAATCTAGGGAATTCGATAGAAAACTCTATTAGTTTATGTGATTTTCGTTCATTTCTATTTTGTTATCTTTATTCTTATCATTAAAACAATAATCAAATATGATTATTCCACTTTCCAAGTTTTTTCGCCTGTTTTTTTCTCATAATAAAACACAAGAAAACTCATGAAATTCATGTCCAAAAATTCTTAGAGGAAAAATCCCAATAGAACGTTTCATATAGAAAAATCGACATGACTTTTTTCTACAAGAAAATGCGTATTAAAAACGCGCAGTAGAGTTGCCTAATTAACAGAATTGGCGTAAAAAACAAATGGAACTTTTCAATAGAATTCATTTAAATCTCCAATAAAATTTGTTTTCGGAAACGCCAGGTTGTTCTACCAAATTTTGTCATATGTGCACTCCAGAGAGTTTTCTTGATCAATAAACGTTTCCTTCGCCCAAATTTATCTCCCGTTCTCCATCAGTTTTGAGATGTCGATTGTTTGTTGACCATAATTTCGAAAAGATCTACTCAAACGGTTCATTTAATGTTTTTCCAGGTCCAATAGCCTACGTCTCGGTCCCCAAGTACAAGACGAATAAAAAAATCAAGGGATTTGCATTCGTAGAGTTCGAAGCAGTGGAAGGGGCCCAGGAGTGTCTGAAAGCCTTCGAGGATAAAGCCTGCACACTTCCCCCTCACACATCCCCCCAGGAGCTCCTGAGCATAACGACATTCTCCGAGGACGATCCACCGAGTGGAATCGACAACGCGACTCTAGGGTCCAAGCCGATCCCCCAGGACGTCCAGTCTTCGAAGAGAAAACTCGAAAACCCAGAGTACGACTCTCCGTCGAAGCCAAAGCGAGTGAAGAACGATAAAGAGGATAAGAGTGAGGATGTCGAGGAGAACAGGAAGGGAGAGGACCTCGAGGAGATGGAGAATGAAGAGGAGAATGAAGCCGACGGGACGAAGAAGAAGAAAAGGAAGAGGAAACGCAGGGCCAGGGCTGAGCAGCCTGACGTCGTTGACTTTGGTTTAAGAATAATGGCGAAGAAGGACTGGAAGAAGCTGAGGAACAAGTACCTCGAGCTCCAGAGGGAGAAGATGAAGCAGCTGAAGCAGCACCTGAGGAAGACTCGGTGGACCCACCCCTCGTCCTACGACAGGAAGGAGAAGATGGAAGTCGAGGAGGGAAATGCTGAGGAGAGTCTGAGGACTGTCCCCTCCGGCCCCAAATTCACGTTCTCAGAGGGGCTCATCGTGAAGATCGAGCTGGACGAGCCTTGCACTAATCCCAAGGGCTTCAAACTTGGGTTCAGGAACGAGCCAAGTGTCAAGTATATTGATGTCAGGGAGAGCTCCAATGTCGCTTACGTCAGGTGCAGCGATCAGGAGGGGGCGAAAAACTTCGTGGAGAAGCACACTGAGGACAGAGCCCTGAGCATCCTCAGTGGGGAGGAGGAGAAGAGGTACTGGGAGAAGATGGCGAGCGATAGGGAGGAGAAACTGGGGAGGAAGGATCGAACCAAACAACGGGGGAGGGATAAGCTCCTGAAGAAGGCGGAGAAGGAACTGGGGAAGCATATTAAGTTTGATGAGGTCTAAGTCCAGGTTCGTTGATTGGAAATTAGCAATTCGGGAATTGGAAATTGCTCATTCAATTTTTAAGAGATAATTACAGATACTAACTTTTTTTCAGAAATATATTTGGAATTTAAAATTAAGTGAGTGGAGTAATTACGGACACTTAACTTTTTTTTTAGAAATATATTTGAAATTCATAACTAAATTCATGAAGTTAGATTAGTCTAGCGTCTTTATAAAGTGAGAAAAGAATTTTTTTCATGGAAAAAAATTATTGCGAATTGTTTTTCATGAAATAATAATTGGGAATAACAACTATTTCATCAACAATTCCATCACTAATGAATTAGCATGCAAATAAGAAACAAAATTGTGCCCTTTGCCGAATACAATATTCTCTCATGATTCCCAATGACAAAATAATCATTCCCCTGTGATTTTAAAGAAAGAATCAAAATAATACAGTTGAAATTAACATTTATGCATTCGAAGAAATATTTAAACAACATTTTCGTTATACAGGATGCATGTGGTGGTAATAATTAAGTCTTTCAGTAATAAAAAAGAGAGAATATTTTATTTCACGTTTTCTGCTAACTTCTGTGGAATATAATTTTCACCATCTGCCTCGTCCCCTTCCACCTCCTCCCCCGCGGTTGTTGAAACCTCCGCCACCACCACCTCGACCACGGAATCCACCGCCTGAGCCTCCTCTGCCACCCCCACGACCGCCGAAGCCACCCCTGGAGCCGCCACCTCGACCAAAACCACCTCTACCTCCTGGGGCTCCTCTGGAGCCCCCTCTGCCACGTGATGGGCGTTTTTCTATTGAGCCAGGGGGTTTTGGGAGAAACCTCTGGAGTGGGAGGAGCTTTCCGGGGTCAATGAACAACTGGAAATGAGAAAAATTCGTTGAGGTCGTCGATTAAACGAGAAATGAATAGATTTTTGAGGACAAATGAGGGCTGGAGTGAGAGAAAAAATGTTTTTATGAAGTAATTTGGAGGAACATGAACTTGGAAGAGAGATATTTCGTGTCTCGAAATAAAAATCGTCTTTGAGAACTATCATTTGACATCTTTCGACATTTTTACTCGTTAAAAAATTTTTATAAAAATGAAAGATCTGTTTTTAAATCAAGATTTATAAAATGATTGAAAAATTGCCATTCTCGAAGATTGCAACTTCTTCCCATAAAAATATTGTTAAAAATGATTGAAAATAATGAAGAATCAAAAAAATGTTGTTATCAAGTACTTTGGAGGAATATGAACTTGGAAGAAAGGTATTTTGTCTCAATGAACAAAAATGGTTTTAAGAATTATCATTTGATTAAATCATTTGGACTTTTTAATTATTAAGAAACGTTCTGAAAATTAGAAAGTCTATTTTTAAATCAAGATTTATAAAATGATTGAAAATATGCAATTCTCGAAAATTGCATTCTTTCCATGAAAAAAAAGTTAGTGAATAATTGGAGATAATGGAGAACTCATTGAGTTCGTAGATTCAATGAGAAAAGAATAGATTTTTTAAGGAGAAATGAGTACTGCGAAAAAAAAGAATTTTTTAAAAATAATTTAGAGGAATATGAGCGTGGAAGAAAAACATTTTGTTTTTCAGTTAACGAAAATGGACTAATCATTATTTAATTGAATCATTTTACAGTTTTAATCGTGAAAAAACTAGAAAGTCTATTTTTAATACAAAGTTCATAAAATGATTGAAAAATTATTTTTCTTGAAGATTGCAACTTCTATCCATAAATAATTTATAAACAATTAATTTTCCAACGCTCCCAAGAATTTGAACATCTTTCATTCCTTATGTAGAGGAAGAGAATGTAAAAAAAGTGCATTATTCATTACAACTAGAAAAAACCCGGTATCTTAAGAAAATGATCTCTATTATCTCCCGAAAGTTGAATTTTCCCCATAATTAGTTAATTAATGTAATGAATGAATAGATTACCGTGACATTTTTCTCGAAACTCGATGCTTTAACATTATCACTGAGCTTGATCGAGACGTAGTAATCTCGAATGTTTCCAAATATCTCATCAATCTTTCCAATCTGTTGTTTATTCTCCGTGTAAATGGGAGCGTTGAAGTAGGGGACCTGTTCAATATCAACTTTAGCAACAAGATCGTCTTGCACTGTCCACTCGAAGTGTCCGAGGGGCGTCACGTGCTCCGGGGGTCCCTGATCAAACCTGAAAATTTGATAATCAATCATTTGCATCGTTATTCCTTCATTACTCCCAGGGATAGTGTTGGGGTATTTACCCTCGTCCTCTGTCACCGCCACCACCTCTGCCTCCTCGGAAGCCACCTCCATGTCCGCCTCTGCCTCCACCTCTCCCGAAACCTCCACCGCCTCCACGACCACGGAATGACATCGCTAACTAAAAAAAAAAAATCATGAACCAGATGAAAATACAGAAGTGAGGAAAAATAAACCTCTTTGATCGTCAATAACAAAAAATCGGTAGAGTGAAATTTCTCGATTTTTTCTTCATTCTCGAGGTGTTTTCTCAAGCTTTAAAACGATCCCTGAGTCATTCAAATCCTATCATTCACTTCGAAGATACCGATTATTCCCCGATGAATGGTTTGTCATTGAGGTTAGGAAATGTGATGATGAATGTGCATGACATTCATCAACTAAACCGGTCTCAGCCCACAAAACCATCGCCCCTAAATCACAAACGCATGATAAACCCCAAAACCCTGTCTCTTCCCATTAATTATCAATTGTTGATGTCAATGAAATATCTACCTGCCGCGTGTCTAACCTCAACACCTCAGTCCCGCCAAAACACGATGAAAGAACCAAGACCCCACCACATCTCGTAAATAAAATAGTAAATAATGCGGTATGATCCGTGATTTATCACAAAAAAATTGTCGTACCTGTCAAGTATTTTTGTTTATGAAAATAGTATCGACGAGTCCACGCACACCATGCAGCACGCCGTGTCGCACTCTACAGTATCTGCAACTAGAGACGGGCGATGGTTGTCGATTAATCGAAAACATCAATTTTTCATGCCCCAACATCGATGTTTATCATTCGATGTTTTCAACGGCCGATTAATTGATTTTCGATTTTTTTTCGAAAAACATCGATAATTTTGATTGACCAAGTTGAGAAAATTTTTCATTTTTTGTCTAAAAAAATGTTGCTTTGTTGAGAATAAAAAATAATCATTTTAAATTTTTTTTTCCTGTGCAAAGAGAAAAAAATCGATTTTTCTAGCAACCGATATTTTTTTACAGAAAAATCGATTCACAGCATTGATGTTTTTAAAAAGCATCGATTCTTCGATAATCGATGTTTTTTGAAACATCGGTGATCCATATCTGCGACATGAATATATTTTAAAAAAAATTTTTTCCTGTGCAAATAGAAAAAAATTGATTTTTCTAAACAATCGATGTTTTTTTCCCGAAAAATCGATTTACAACATCGATGTTTTTTTTTCAGAAGAATCGATTCACAACATCGGTGTTTTTAAAAACCATCGATTCTTCAATAATCGATATTTTTTTAAACATCGCCATCCCGATCTGCGACACGAAACTGTAGCTCTCGAAGAATTGACCGAAGCAGACAAAAAAAGATCCATCGTAAATATCGAGATGCCAGTCGGCATGAACTCCCCCAAGGTCACGTGATTATAAATAATGAATACCCAAACTGGACCGGTTTGGGATTTTTCTCTGCACGTAAACAAGTCCACAAAGAGGGTTAAGACATGAATAGCATAATTTTTGTAGTTTTTATCGACTCACGGAGTCACGATAAAAGTCGAAGTCGCTGTGGCGAATTCCTTCATATCCGCGAGGCAGCATAAGCAGTCACGTAGTCGCGTTTGATCGAGAAGTATATAAGCTCCGGGAATCAATTTTTTCCCTGTTGTGTATTTCTTTGTGTCTAGTTGTCGAGTTGTTGAACGCCGGCTCGCATCGTTCATTGTTATACAAAATGCTGGGTGAGTGCAGATATTTTTCTCATTTTTCTTTGATTTGTAGAAGACACGGCTGAATAAATTTAATAGAAAAACCCAGCAAATTCGCTAGACAATGCTATTGGATTTCTATTGAATTTTTTGTTAGTTTTAGACGACTCTATTGAAATATTCCATAGAAAATATTCTGTAGAAATAGTCAAAAGAATTCGATTTTTGTGTACAAGTTATTCTATTGCGATGTTTTCTATACAATTTCCTCGGCTCCACTTTTCCCAGTCTTTTTGTTCGATTTTTTGATGAAAGGAAAAAAATTGAATAATTTTAATTTTTAATTAATTTTAATTTTAGAAAAAACACGCGGATAAGCTTCCATATTTCTATACAATATACATGTACACAAAATATAAATTTTCTGCGTTTTCCCCCCTTTATTTTTCTTCTCTTTCCACAAAAAAAATCAAACAAAAAAGATTAAAAAATTTTACCCAAGAAATTTCTATAGAATAGAATAGAATATTTTATTTCCTTGATGCTACTGTTACAATTTTACATCTACACAAGCCAAACAAAAATATCTCCAATAAATTGTTTTTATATCACTAAAGTATAATAACTAATGATAATATCACAGTATCGCAATTTGAGCGATTGTTCAATTTCTAGTCTCTTAAAATTTCGGTTCACCATAATCTCTCAACACTTTCTCTATCTTAGCTAGCCCCACGCACAACGGTACATTTACTTCGCCTGCGACGGCATTTAGTAACTTCTTCCTCTAGCTTCTTTGGTTTGTCTTTCCTCTCCGGCCGGTCCACCAGTCTCTATCCGGTACTTTCAGTCTTCTCATCGCCAACTCACAGTTTATTGCGTGTTACAATGATTCTACTCACAATCAGTCATTTTCTATAGAATATTTCCTATTGAATAAACCGCGCAGATAAGCAGTTTTCTCTCCATCATCCGAGAGCATCTAAAAAGCGCCTAATTATCCTCTAGGTTTGATTTTTTTATCCCTTTCTGCCCCACTTTTCGTGCTAACTTGATGCTCAAATTGAAAAAACGCAATTTTGAGAAATCCTACAAGAGCAAAAAAACAAAATTTTCCTCCAAAAAAGCGCCTAATTTTGCGAAAATTTTGGATCAGATTTGAGCACCTAGGACTGCCAACTTGACGGAGCTCAGATAAGCTTCAAATGTCTACAAAACTTCCTATTAGCCCATTTTCTATAGTTCCTAAGTTCCTCAACCTGAATTTCCCAATTTTTAAAGTATGAAAAATAAATGCAACAATGACAATAGAAAGAATTCAAATATTTTTTTTAAATTTCCCTCTATTTTTCTCTCATCATTGAAAAAAAATCAACCAAAAAAACATAAAAATTGAGCCACGGAATTTCTATAGAATATTGTCTGAATACTGAAGAACTAGACTCATCTTCGAAATGTTTTCGCACATGCAATCTCATTCTTTCTTTATGAAAAAAATTCAGGTCTAGCTGTGACGTTGCTCTCCGCCTGCCTCTTGGTGTCCGCGGATCTCTGCGAGAACGGAAAGGACGACCACTGCATGGCGCAGGACGGTCCCTTCAACCAGGACACCGACTGGTCCAAGGCCCAGAACATCTACCAGTTCCACGCCCGTGACATTCACGGACAGGACGTGTCCCTCGACAAATACCGCGGCCACGTCCTCCTAATAGTGAACGTCGCCAGCGAGTGTGGGCTGACAGACGTAAACTACAAGCAATTGGTCGCCCTCCACGAGAAGTACGCCGACACAAAAGGCCTGAGAATCCTCGCCTTCCCCTCCAACCAATTCGCCAATCAAGAGCCCGGAACATCCGACGAAATTCTCAAATTCATTGAGAAGTACAACGTCAAGTTCGACATGTTCGAGAAGATTGATGTCAACGGTGAGAACGCCCATCCTCTCTACAAATGGCTGAAGGAGAAGCAGGAGGGGCTAATTACCGATGACATCAAGTGGAATTTCACGAAATTCATCATCAATAAGGAAGGAAAGGCTGTCGAGCGTTACGCACCTACCACGAAGCCCCTCTCCATCGAGGAGGATCTCCTCAAGTACTTCTAACAAGCCAAATTATACAGATAATTGGACTCTGTCTACTGTCCCTCAATAATCCTAATTCCAACTAAATTGCGTACGTCTACTTGTGCGCGATGTAGACCTTGCTACTTCTTCATACCTAAAGATGATGTAAGAATGTAAGAGATGTTTTAGAGAAGTCTAAGCCAAACATAAATTTTGTATACTCAAGTACGAAAAATAAATGCAACTGTGACGGTTGAAAGAAGAACTTTTTCTGTATTTTCCTCAATCCATGTCTTTGAGAGTATTTCGTGTTTTCATGTTGTCTATACAAATATGTTGTATTTAACTAGGTAATAATCCAGGATCATTCGAAGGGGCGTATTTATTGACAGTTCTTCAGAATCAATCATGGAACAAAGATCACACATGGAATTATTCCCTGACATTAGAGAATGACAATCAATTTTTTTTTATTTTACAAAAGGGGAAGATGATGGACCGAACCATTCGATTTCGTAACAATATACTGCACATTTTATCGATGAAAAACCAACGGAATTGTCAATAAAAATTTAATTTCTATGGTTATTTTTTTGTTTCTAAACCAAACATAAATTTTCTATCCTCAAGTATGAAAAATAAATGCAACAGTGACATTTAAAAGAATTCAAACGTTTTTTTAAAATATCGCTCAGAAATTTGATGGTAAAAAAGTCAATGGTTGTTGATTTTTCGATTAAAATGTGTTGTGACTCTTTCTGTAAGAATTCTTGGGAATTGCGAAGAACTGCAAAAATAAAAATTAATGAAAGAACGTTTTCTTTATTTTTCTCAATCCATATCTGCAAATATATATAGCAATTTCATCTTGTTAATACAAATATATACTGTACATTTTTTCATCGCCCCATCAGGACAATGTACTATTCATAAACCTTACATGCTATTTAAATACACGATAATGATAATAATTAGATGATAAACCTCTACTGATTAGATTCAATTCGGAGTGCCTGATATCAAGTTCAAAGTCTTCTAAGACATGTAACATGATCATTTCGTTATGTTCAGTCACTTAAATCGTGCGACGTAAGTTACATTATTGCACAGGAATTCTATATACACACTTTCATGCAGGATAACGATCATTCGATGATAGAGGAGAGAATCTCGGGGTAAAATGGTAAAAGAAAGGGTTTTTAAATTTTCAATGGACAATATCCTATAGGGCAAATTAATAAAATTAGATTTTCCTATAGAACTTAATCTATCGAGATATTTTCTATAGGAATTCTTCGGTTCAAAGAAAAGAAGAATAGAGTGGAAAAAATGGGGAAAACTCATGTCGAGGAATTTCTATAGAAAATGTCTCAATAAAAAAAGTTGTATAGAAAGATGAAAATCTATTGATTTTGTCTATAGAATAGTTTCTTTGTTAAAATAATAAATTGAACATTTTCTATAAACGAAACGCACAATAGAATGGGCTAAAATCTAACAGAAATTTCAATAGAAGTTCATACTATAGGACAAATAATAGAATTCGATTGCTTTATAGTACTTATTCTATTGATATATTTTGTACAGAAATTCTCCTAAAAAAACTTGGAAAATTCATGTCGAAAAATTTCTATACAGAATGTCCCAATAGAAAAAGTTGGATAGAAAGATGAAATTCTACTCATTTTTTCTGTAGAATAGTTTCTATTAGACACTTTCTGTAAACAACGCGCAGTAAATCTGCTAAGTTCATCAATAGAATGGACCAAAAACTAATTAAACTTTTAATAGAAGTCCAACACGAATGCAATAAAATTTTTCATCAAATTCACTAAGTTTTTCTATGAATTTTTTTGCGCGTTATTGGGGTGTTGCTGGGATAAAAATGATCATATTGACGGCTGGACTGCCCATTTTACCTCGATTCCCCCTGAATGTCGTCGATTGCTATCCACACTCGGCAACATAAAATAAGAAAAAACCTTATCGCATAATTTATCGATGTCTAGCCGAAATGAATCATCAGCACGCTGAAAAAATGGCAGTTTTACTGGTTCTAAGGTCAAGAAATGAAGGTGATGCATTACGACACTGGACTGACGCATGGACGGATAATTTCGTACCTCCATCGATATAATGTTTGTAATACCGTCATGGATAAGTACAATTTCATGGAATCCCTCGATTAAACGCTCTCTTTAGTATTCGTATCATTTGAATTGATGGTTGACATCTCGTGCTCAGTGGCTTTGTTGTGGCCATTCGTGATTGTGACTGCGTCCTCACAAGTCTGAAATAAAATCAGATTTATGTAACTGAGAGGCACAAGTGGAATTTTTTTTACGGAGACAAAAGTTTCTAGTTTCCAGAATCATCAATTCTTATTTATGAATTGATGATTTTTCTCATTATAAAATTAATCTTCTCAAGTTGCAACTAAAAATACCAAAACGCATCTTTAAATTTCATAATTCAAGAGACATTTAAGTGAGTTTTTTTTTTTTTTAAATCTCACTCATTTCCGAATTGATCAACTGATTCATCAAACGAATTAATGATCAGTCAATTAACTAATGAATCCTGAAAATACCCCAAATATTCACTCTGAAGACACTTTCCCTGAAGATAAAAACAGAGTTCGAATTCTCATCACTAAAAAACACCCAACAAATACCCGAATCAATTAACGAATAAATTCAGTAGTGAAATGGTAAACTGAGATAAGTCGACTTATCTCCCAGTTGAGTTTTTGAGGAATATTTCCGAATCTAAAGGAGCTGGCGAAATTTTCGTAACCACAATAGTTGTAACACTCAATGGGCTCCACAAAAAATGTTACAACAAAAATTTTGCTATCTCCCTCAGATTCCGAGATATTGATTGAAAACTGGTAAATAGTCAAAATTGACTCACCTCCTTTTACCACTTCGCTACTGAATTAATTTCATACGAAACGAGAAACTTCCTCCTCCCCATTGGAAATAAAAGAAAGATGAAAGAGCAAATGAATTACCCATAGTTTCTTGTTGTATTTCTACCTTATAGGAAGGATTATCATAAGCTGAAGTTGTTTTCCTCGGTGATATATCAGCCTTGCTGCTGGACCTCCTCTTCATCAGCATCATGAGTAGTATGAGAGTGGAGAGAATAGACAGCGATGCGAGGATAGCGACAATGACGAGGGGGCCATAGTAGTCCCCCTCGTGCAGGGGAATAGATGCCAATTTTCCCTGGTGAGTGACACCAGCTTGAAGAATGACCCCTGGCTTCGTCACGAAATCCTGGACGTTGCTCTTTTTAATGCGCCCATTGGTGAGGTAAACTTCCAGCCAGAGGCGGTACCTGGTGCCTGGCTTGAGGTCGCTTATCAGAGTTTTAGCTAGCGAGTCTCGTTTAGCTATTTTGAAGGTGCTCGTGTCCTCCTTTCCAGAGTCACTCTGATAGATCGCTCGATAGATGTTGACGTATTTGTCCTCTGGATAGGGAACGCCGCTCCAGGAGATCTCGACGTCCTGGGATTTCACGGTTTTGATCTCCACTTTGACGTCGAAGGAGTAGGGGTCGGGCTCCACTGCTGTTATTATCTCCACCTGAGGGTAGAGACGAAGGGGAAATGTGAATTGATTGATTGGCTGGGGAATTATACGCTTCGGCTGAAGCCAATTGGAGGCGAGGAATTAATGGGAATGAGGAGAATTCTGTTCACTTGAAAGAGCAATTTCGGGGAATTCACATGTTAATGCGGGATTATGGCATGAAGCGAAACAGATAATACATTCCCCGAAGAGATCTTCTGTCGTGTTGAATGAATTTACTTGTGGACAAAAAGAAAGTTTCCACCAAAACATGATAATTTCGTAGTGGTAATTGTTGTCGTGGGACATTTATATGTCTTTGGGGTAAATACGTTCGTTCTACAGAGAATTATATGAGGCTCCGGTTTTATCAAGTGAATGTTATTGAGTAGTGTATATCTTTGTCCAATAAACACTTATAATTTCCATGGAACAAATGATAATTTCAAGAGGAAACTACAATTTTCTTGCGATAACTGTGTTATTGGCAAAGCTAAATAATTTCGAGGGGACAATTTTTTTTGGGAAAAAAATATTCTTTACTCGTCAATGTATTCTTTCTATGGTATAGACCTGTGGAGTTCTCTCAGATCAAATGATTGGCGTACAATAGAGTATATTTTTTCCTGCCAACAGAACGAATTCTTCTAGGGATATTTCTGATGATTACGACAAAAATTTAGTTTTTGGGAAAGATATTGAAGTTTCTTCTAGAGTTAATTTTTTTCTCAGTGTAATAGAAATTAAACCTCATGTACTAATATGTAGCCAAAACAATTTCACATGAACCAGGAAAAAGCAGAGTAATATTATTACTGGGGATAAAATTTAGCAGATTGAAAAATAATTATCATTTTATAATCAGCAGAAATAACATATAATTATTTTGTGGAACAATTTAGCGGCTGTTAATGAAGCTCGTTAACTATTAAAGCCATTCGTCAACTTTTAATTGGTGCAAATAGTATGCAAACTGTATTGATCATTATCCACAATACAAAATAGTTAAAAATGTTATTGATTTTCAAGTTATTACAGAAATAAAAAAAATGAGAATGAAAATTAATAACATTGCTATACAATGAGAATGAAAATGAATGAAATTTGCTAAATCTAATCACGAAGACGGAACAAAAATGAATATAAAAGAATTATGGTTGTCATTTCTATTATAATTTCGTAATTTAGGCCAGCGATTAACAGAAAAAAAAATGCTTCAAAGGTTCTCATCCACGGTAATACTCACCGTTTTATCACTGACGAGTTCAGTAGTTTGCCCCGGAAATGGAATGATCGAGATTCCAATTTCATAAACAGTCGCTGGCTTGAGATTCTCAATTATGTAACTAGTGACAGCGCGATGAATGAGTGGCGTTGCAGCGTAGACCTTCCCATCACGCTCTTTATACCTCAATTGAACGCCGTCAATGAACTGCATCTCGTACTCCGTGAACTTCTTCCACATGACATTCACCCAACTTGAGTTGGTCTCCACGACCTAGCAGATTCGTTATTATAAACGTGAATTTCTGTTTTTCTGTTTTTATCTGTTATATAAAACCGGAAATATGAAAAATGAGGAAAACCGAAAATATTGAAAAAAAAAATTTCTGTTATATGAAAACGCTTATTTTGGCCAAAGCTAGACTGTCAGAATGTTTTGGACATTTTAATCACACCTACAGTTCCACTGGAATTCCAAGGAATTTTTTCATTAAAAAATTCAGAATTTTATGGAAAAATCTAATGAAAATCCGATTAAAATTGCATTTAATTAAATTGCAATAATTGAATTGCATTCAATTTAATTGGAAACCCAATTAAATAAGAATTCAGCAGAATTTGGTGCTGAATATTCATGTTTTGGTTTAAAAATCAAGGAAATAGGGAAATCCCCGTTCTCCTGCTGTTCAAAAATGTTGAATTTGTTTTTAAATTTCAATGAAATTTCAAATTTGGTTATTTTCTCCACTAAATTATCCACTAAATTTATGAAATTATTTGAACTTATAAACTTGAATTTTCAATCAAAACATGAACCTTCATTCAATCGATTTTTCTTTTTCTGTCCAGGGATCTCCATCAATATTACATTTCTGTAAAATTACAAGATTTTGACCCTCAGATTAAAAACAGTTCAAAATATACTGATCAAATTTTAATCAAATCTTCCGATCAAATTTTCCGATTAATGATGAATTAAATATTTGATTATATGGAATAGTAAATTTACCATTAAGTCAATAATTCTAATTTCTCAAAAGGGGATTTTCGATTACACAAATAATCGTCGTCTTCCTGCCTAAATCACTGATTAATGAAATCGTTAAAAATTTAAATATTTAAATTGATGATACTTAAATAAATAAATAATTTAAGAGTAATGTTAACTAATTGACGGCTACAAGATTTAACGGTAATTATATTTTATGGGTTTAGCTTTCCCTGCGTTTATCCCAAAAAAATAAAATCAAATGCATAAATAAATAAATAAATACATGAATAAATGAATAAATCCATAAAAAATGAACTACCTGAAGCTCTGCGTCTATGGGAATCTGCGGAGGAAGAGTAGTCAGTTCCTCATGTTTCTCCAGTGTCATCACATTATAAATTCTGCTGGTGGGGCTGTTGGCGATGTCCTTGAGATTGACAGTGACTCGAATTTGGTACTCAGTGGCGGGTTCAAGGCTGTCGAGATCGAATTCCATTTGCGGTGTCTCGATGAGATCATGCGGAGGAATGAATATCTGGGATTTCCAGGTCGACGGATCGTGGTTGGACTTGTCGTTCGTGTACCGCAGCTCAACACGTCCGTGGAGTCCAACGAGAACTGGGGGGACAGTGAAGACTACACGGACAGTTCTGTCGTCCAGCGGGTCCAGGGCTTTGATGACTATTTCGTCCGAGGAGGACTGGCTGATCTTGTCGGGGTAGGCGCCGATTCCGTGGATCGGAAAACCCCCGGGGAATCTATCGCCTCCACCTATAATTTTTTGTAACATTGTGAGACGCGAGGGTTGAGGAGAGAGGGGATGCATGCAGACCTCTAGATACTTTTCAAATATCTGTAATGTCACAAGTGACAGGACAAGCAATCGACTGATTGAGAGAATGCAATGAAACTCGAAATTTTTGAGCAACAGGAAGAGACTAAATTTCCAAACTCACATGAATTTTTAATCGACACATGAATATTCAGCATCAAATTACGTTCAATGGTCGATGCATTGAAAATAAAAGATTATATTTATCTGAATTTTACTGATATTCACGGAATAGCTGGACTGAGATTCCAGGAAATTTTGGATTTCACAGAATATGCAACGGAATTCCAAATTTTGAACAGCTGGGAAGTAATTAATTAATTTCTACTTTCCAATTGAATTTTTTAAATTAAATAGTGAATTTTCAACTATGAAATTCATTAAAATTTCATAATGGAAGACGAGAATTCCCCAATTCACTTGAATTGTTAATGAAAATGTGGACATTCAGCATCAAATTAAGGTGAACTTTCAATTAATATAAAACTGAAAATTTCATTATATTAATTTTCATAGAATTCACAGTTGCAGTGAAATTTTCCATCTCATCATAAACTTTTGAATGCCAAAATTGCTTGAAATTTCAATGAATCATCTAACAATTTTAGCAACATTGAATTCGATCCAGGGAAGAAAAAAATCATGAAATTCCAGATTTCACCGAGAATTCAACTGAATTCCAAATTTTTAAGTAGCCCGAAGACAAGAATAAGAAAACTGGAATTCACAGTTACTTTGAAATCTTCCGTATCATAAATGTTGAAAAAAATGAAAAATACAACCAAAAAATTTATAAAAATAGAAAAAAAAATTATAATTAAATTATTATAAATTATAAAAAATTAAGAAAATTAAAAAAATTAGAATTATAATAAAATGAATAGTGTAATGAACATTATAATAATTACCCCTTATAATTAATAACTATAAAAAATAAAAAAAATAAAATTAAAAATTGAAAAAAAAAAAGAAAAAATCCCCCTTCCCACAGACACCTGTAACATTTACAGCATCTCCCCTCCCCCCCAAATGAAATGAATGAAAAGCAAATGACATATCCCCAAACTCGTAAACCCCAGACGAACCTTGACTGAACGGATGATTCAAGTGCGTGACAACTCCCGAATTGGCAATCTGTCCTATCCTAGGTGGTGGAGGTGGGCCATTCTGATAATTATGAACAATAGCCGGTTGATTAGGGTACTGTTGAAAGGGCCCGAGATTCGAGTCGTGCTGGCTGATGTGAGCCAGCAGTTCCTCGATCTGATGCGGTGAATTGGGCACCTCCGACGTGTGAATATGATAAGTGGTCTCTCCATTCTCATTCTTATGCGCAACAATCTGCGGTCTCTTCTTGACGGCCTCCTGAACGCCGAAGTAATTGGGCTGTATCTGATTGGCGCCTTGACTGGACTCGCCGTGATTCGAAATCTGCTGATGGAACTCGTAGAGTCCCGGGTGTCCCTGGGGGGATGGATGATCGAGCTGAGTGAGTCCGGGATGATGGAGATTGATTAAGTGCAGCAGATCGTCGGGGAGAATCTCCTGCTCTGGCTTTCGCTGTCCTGGCTTGACCTTCCCTGGGAATTGTCCTGCGGGTTTCGTCTTGGAGTCGTCGGGGAAGCCATCAGTGTTCGGCTTCTTCTTCTTCCCCCCGCTGGTGGCGATGTAGGGTGGCCCCACGTCCGCATTGTCGAACTGATTGGGGTCGAATCGAGTGGGAGGAATGTTCTCCCCGTTGCTGGGGGAGAAGGCGTAGTCAGGTCGATCGTTGTGACTCAGGGGGACGAACTGGGGCTCTGGGCTGTTCTCCGGCTCCGAGAGCTTGTTCGGGTTCTTCGGCGGGGCGTCGAGGCTCGAGGGCTCTCTTGTCGGCCCTGGGAACTTGCTCGGAGCCAGTGGCCCTGGGAAATTGTGACTCGTCAGCAGCTCCACCGCCTCCTTGTGGGGCTTCATCGGCTCCACCGGCTTCTTCGCGTCGGATTTCGACTTCGACTTGTCCTTTCCGTGGGGCACCGATTTCTCAGGGGCTCGGGTCGACAGCCCGAATATCTCCTCGATACTCGATTCGGTGGGCTTGTAGCTGGGGTCGTAGGGACCGTTGTAGTACGGGATCATCGGGGGAGATACGGAATTCGGGGGGGTGTGACTCTGGGTTATCGTGGGGGATATGCTTGTGGTGGTTTTCTCGCTATCGGGAATGGGGGGGTTTGACACTGGGGAGGGGGCAGCCGGGGCCTTCGGGGCGTCAGGACGGCGGGGGGGCTGCGCGGACGGGTCCATCCCTGGAAAGGAGCAAAGGTTTCAGGGCTGTTGGCTGGCTTGTGGTTTGACACGCACGAGAACATTTGCAGAATCTAGCGGATTCGGTAGAACATTCTAGGGGGTTTTCTAGCAGTTCTTGGCCGGTTCTGTTGGAGAATTCCGCAGCTTTTCGGTGCGTGAGAAATAGTATTTTTCCCGGCTGCTGCGGTGGGGTTTTTACTCGTGTGGCGTTGGCGTCCGAGCCGAAGACGAGGACTGGCCAACCACACGGGTAAAAAAAACCCATCGCAGCAGCCCGGGACAAGATTTTTTTCTAGTGATTTTCAAGTTTTCGAGTTTGGGAAGTATGCAATACCAATTCCCAGACGAGAAATCGTGAGAGGCAGTACAGAAAACTATTTTACAGAACAGCTCAGCAGAATTTCAGCTTTTGAGAACAACTTTTTTTATTGATGCGTTTTCTGGGAGAATTTTTCGACATGAATTTTGTTCTTTTTATCCACTCTTTCTTTCTTCCCTTTTCGTTAAAAAAACAGAGGGGCATAGAGAATTCGAGCCGAGGAATTTCTATAGAAAATATCTCAATACATTAAATTGTATGGGAAAATCGAATTCTATGGATTTTCTTTATAAAATATTTTTCATTAAACATTCATATCGAAAAAGGGCACAGAAAGCTGCCGAATTTTTCAATAGAATCGGCCAAAAACTAATGGAAAGTTCAAACGAAAACGAATTATAGAATATTAATTTCATAGCGAATTCGCTAGGTTTTCCTTACAAATTTTTTTGTACGTGGAGGGTTGTCTCTCCGATTTATTCCTGTATCGTTCATGCATATTTACAGATTTCCGGGGGTATATACAGGGGTCGAAGAGCATGCATAGTTGTGGAAGAATACTTGGGGGGGGGGGATTTGTTGATAGGAAGATACCTTACATTCAGTCCTTCTCCATGGATGCAACACGGACGAAAAGATTTAATAGAAAAACCTATCGAATTCGTTAGAAAATTCGACTGAATTTCTATTGAACTGTTCTATTAGTTTTTGGCCGATTCTATTGAAATGTTCAATAGAAAATATTCAGTGAAAAAGTCTATAGAATTCAATTTTTCTATACAAATTATTCTTTTGAGATATTTTCTATAGAATTTGCTCGGCTCAAATTTTCCAAGTTTTTTCGTTTGATTTTCTTGATGAGGAGAAAAGAAAAATAGAATGAAAAAAACTGAGAAAATTTAAGTCGAGCAAACTCTATAGAAAATATATGAAAAGAATAAGTTATGTAGAAAAATCGAATTCTGTTGACTTTTTCTATTGAATGTTTTCTACTGAACATGTCAATAGAATCAGCCAAGAACTAATACAAATTTTAATAGAAATTCAATAGAATTTTCTAAAGAATTCGATAGGTCTTTCCATTAAATTTTTTCGTGCGTGAATATATGGACTTTTTAGATTAATGTAAACTTTAGGATTTAAATCCAGTACAACACATGTATTTTCAATAAATGCGAAAGAAGAAAACTTGAATATTTTTTATCAGCTACACCGAGGAAAAATTAATTGAAAATTAAAGAATATAATTTTTTTTATTATTCATTTTCAACTAAATTTGTTGCGAGTGGATATATTCTTTAATTTGGCCTTCATTGATTTAAAAAAAAAAAATCTGTGAATTTTCAACGACGAAATTCCTGGGAATGCATTCTAGTTTCTGAAGAATATTTGAGGGTTTGGGTCGGTTTTGGGAGGGGCGTCTTGATAAGGACATACGGATAAGCCAATTCAGTCGTAATTCATTGATGCATTGTGCCCCTTAGAGAGGGAGTTCATTGGATTCAGGGAAGATTCAATGACTCAAATCCACTCACAGAAATTGTATCTTCAAAGAATGAGAAAAAAGAGAGCTACAAGGTTTTCCACGGTTTATTCTCACTACAATGTCTAGATGCTGCTTGGGTTTTGGAAACTAGAGACCTTTTCCCCTCTCAAATACTCAGAAGATCATTTTCCTCATTCCCCGAAGCTATCCACCAACTACTTTTAAATTTCGTAGGTCCCCCCTCAAATGAATGCAGAAGAACCTCCACCCAAGGACACCGTTAGTAGAACATGTCCATTACTGGGGCATGTAGAAGAAATGAGTGAGGTGAGGTGAAGATGAAAATAAAATAAAATAATAATAATGAGAAACTTGCCTGGAGTGGCAGCGTCGCAGACCCAGTGAGAGCAGCACTCGTCACCCGGCAACTTCGTCAGGGTCGCCTGATTGGATGGACATTGCAATGTCGGAGGTGGTAGAGCTGTGACTGGTGGACATGCAGCCTGACAGGCAACTTTTCCCATTTCGCAGTAGCACCTCTTCTCACATCCAGTGATATTGCTCGGTATTTCACTCCAATTGTCGTATGTTCTGCCTTCGTAGTCGCAAGAGCCATTGTTTCTGCATCGAACTTGCTGCAAGGATTGATAGAAAATATTATTTTGAGTAGTGTTGGTTGAATTATTGAAATATCCTAGAGAAATGAAAATTATCGCGAGGATATTATTAATTATTTGAGTAATCATGTCAAGAAACAAATTATAGAAAAGCCTAGCGAATTCGGTAGAAAATCGTATTGTAATTTTATTTATTTTTATTTACTTTTCTTTTATTTTATATATTTGATTTATTTTATTCATTCCATTTATTTTATTTTTATTGGTTCATTTGAGTTCGATAGTGTTAGCTAATAATGCAGCTCACAACGTGTGTGATATATGGTGTGCATACAAAATAATAAAAATTAATTGATCAGATTTTACATAGCAATTTAATTTCATTATCAGTTTAATTATAAAGTTAGTTAATTATTCAATTTGTTATTCGTTTTTGGACGATTTTATTGAAAAATTCCGCAGCTTATGGGTGAATTTTTTTCGATGGAAATGTTCAATGGATGTTCATTCTACTGATGTTTTCTACGAAAAAAAAACGGGCAGTAAATCTGCGGAATTCTTCAATTGAACCCGCCAAAAACTAATAGAATTTCCTATAGAATTCGCTAGATTTCGTACGAAATTTGTTCGTGTCTAATGAAAAATAGTTTGAAAAATGTTATCCATGACTAAAATACCGGATAATATAGTTGGATCTAATGTTTATTGAGGTGACATTAAAACAACAATAATATCTATGACTATAGTTATTTGAAACTCGCTGTTTAAATGGTTAAAAAATCGTTTTAGACGACAGAAGATCAACTTCACGAGGTGTTTTCCTACCTGAGGACAGCACTGTGGCTCCTTGGGGACGAAATCCGGAGGCACTGTCTCCCAATCGAGACAGTGGGGGTCCAGAACGTCCAAACCGAAGTCGGTGGGGCACTCAATGGTTACGCATTCGGTTTTTGGACCCTCGCTGCACATGCAGAAGGATATGCACTCGTCGTACCACTCGGCCCCGATTTTGTAGGATTTTCCACGATGGAAGCACGAGTTTTTGTCCATCTTCTCTGTTATGTTGGCCTTTATCACCTCCGCAGGGAGGATCACGCGGACTGCGGGTCCTGTTCTCACTCCTTCTGCGATTCGGACGTAGTAGCTGTGGGCTGGCTCAAGTTTTGATATAACTCCATCTGCATACAGAGAAATGGTTCGTTTGAATGAAACTTTTATTCAAATATGAATAGTATTTTTGTTTTATTTTTATTATTCTTTTTTTGCGAAAGACAAATGTTTTTTGTTTAAAATTAACTGATGGAAATGAAGAATTTATTAATTAGAAATTAAATGATTGTTCAGAAAATGAAGAGAACGACTCAATTAATATTAAATAATCCTTTCTTTGCATAAAAAAATTTATTAATTTCTACCAAAGCATTTACATGGAATAAACTAATAATTTTTTTTATAAATCAAACATTTTCATTGAAATAAATAAAAATTGATTTGAATTTAGTCATTGAAATAACTGTAAAAGTTGAGAATTAAGAATTAAGAAATTAAGAACAGGAAATATTAAGAAACATTTCTTGTCGAAAAACAAACAGATTTTTTATTGAATAGACAATTGAAGCGAATGACGAGAGCCAGACGTTTAGTCTTCGAAGTGAAAAATTAACTCATTTCCAGTTATCGTCAATAATTTATTTAAGAACGAAATGTTCTACATTTTCTTTTTCCCGAGCCAATTCCTTTCCAAGATGAAGGAACCTCGAAAAACTTTGAAAAACTTCTTCATTGAATATGTAATTATCAATAGGAGAGATTGACGTCTTTCAATGGCAATTAATATCAGAAGGAAAGGTCAGAAGAAATTTCTGAAAACACTTATTGTTCGATTCCATTCGTTCTTACTGCACGCAGTGGGAAATGGTAATTACCTTTATCAGGTTTTTGTTGCCTCCAGACATGACTGTTCTCAGAAATTTCCACAGCAGCACCATTCGATAATTCAGAAGACAACTTGAGTTTAATTGCTGTCGAATTTAGTACTTTCACGTCAGCGAGATTAACCGTGAGATCAGCGGCATTCTCTGATTTGATCTCGTGCTCACCCAAGCTCACATCGCACAGAGTGATAGTGCAGCAAGAATCTCTGGAAAAAATGAGTAATTGGTATTGTTGTAGAAACTTGAAAAACAATTAAATGATTATGAAGAGTTGATCTGATGATTGCAATCTCGAAATTAAGCAGAGTAGGGGAAATGTGCGGAAGGAGCGAGAGTTTTCAGGTGAAAAAAATGAATAATTACGTGAAAAACGGGGAGGGAAACGTGAATGGCAAGTGCATAATTAGAAAGCTGGGCGGAATTATGATTGTTTTTATATTTTTTTGCCAAAACATGCTCTGAATTATTAATAACGAACATTCGTCAATAAAACAAATGTTTGTCGGAATCCTGATTTTGTAAATTGATATTCTTTCAAATTATTTTCGAATTAGTTTTTAGAAAAAATGCAAAATGTGTGGTCCAACAAGATTTTGAAGATCAGACGAAAAAGTTCCAATTCTCAGCGATTTTTTTCGCAAATCTAGCATAATTGTAATTGAATTAACCCACATTTTAGATGATTCCAAGGAAATGTGGGTTCTTCAGAATAATTTAATTATTATGCAGAATATTTTAGTTAAAAACATTCTTGTGCTCGAATTCATGATTTTTGATTTTTTGAAATTCATCGCATCATGTTTCAAATATCTTTTAAAATACTTCTGAAATTTATAATTCTGTCTCAATGTAATTCGTAATTTCTTGTTATTAAAATTCTCACGCCTGACACCTTGATTTAATTGATGGTGAATTAATATTTAACTCATCCTGAACTTTATCTTTTTTGAAATTTCTCAATTAAAAAACAAAAATTTTCTCAACTCAATAACATTTCCTGTTCTCACTTTAACAGCATTCCTCAATTGAAATGAATAGGTTTTCAATACTCAATGTTAAAGAATGGTCTTTTGAAATTTAGTACAGTTTTTTTTTTAGGACAGTTTTTTATTCAAAGGACAATGTCCGTCAGAATTATAAGTAATAAATAAATAAATAAATAAATAAATAAATAAATAAATAAATAAATAAATGGATAAATGAATAAAATAAATGAACAAAGTATTAATATTTTATTCTCAAAATAAAAAATCCATAATTATTCACCTTGGATCTGGGAGTGCAACACACCGATCATGTTGTTTAATCCCCGAGCTGGTGTCATTGGGAGGGCACCTAGGTTGACACTTAAGAACGCCCCCGGCCTCGCAAACACAGACCTGCGAGCATCCATCCTCAACTCTCTGACCCCTCGCCACGGTCTTATTCCCAAAGACACAGCTCTCCTCGGGTTCTGGCGCTGAATCAGCGCAGATCAAGGTGGCACAGCATCCGTCTGCATCCACATGATGCTCCTCGCACAATGGATCATGAGTTCCTCGACCTGCCCTGAAGGATGGGCTCACGCAGCGTGGCTTGCAATCTCTCACAACTCCACCTCCACCACAAACACACATTTCCTCGCATCCTCTCGATATTTTCTCACCAACTCCGTACATCTTGTTGCCATCTCGGCAAGTAATCGCTGGGGAGGGAAACGTCGGGTGGCCTGTCTGCTGAGTTGCATTCTGACTTGCTACGAATTCACCTCCTGCAGACAGAGGAAAATCAGTTTTTATTTTGTGGTGAACACAACTGTTTTTTTTCACTAACTAGAAAGAGACCGCACGCGCATAATTAAGTTGGTGGTTTATTGTATTTTTTATTCTTCCATTTATTTTTGAAAATAATTAAAGTAAGAATAAGGAATCAAAGGGACATGTAGTTTGGTGTCACATTTCTGCTATGACTTATGACTTATTGCAGACAGAATTGTATTATTTCACACTAAATGATTGTTTCATATCACAAGGTAGTTGGATTGCTCCGTAAAGTTTGTAGAACAGAGGCCGTTCATTAGTTAATCTTCGTGGAATCGTTCATTGGATAATTTTTCCAATTTTAATTTTTCAATTAATTAATTAATTAATTTTTTAGATTAAAAAATTTTTTTTGCTGAAGATCTTGCATATACTGACAAAAAAGAAAACACCAATTTTTTCACAGAGGCTTGGGAATGACATTAGCATTCAATTTCGAATGATTTGTTTTTGTTTTAGAGACAGCAATTTTTTTTTCAATAAGTTGCAGCAATTTTTGGGTTCAATTTCAGGGGGTTTTAATGCAATTGATTAGTATTTCGCCTTTTTCAAAAAATAATAGAAAGTTCGATAGAAATTCAGTAGAATTGTCTGGCGGTTGAACAACGGATAGTCAATGGTTAAATAATAAAAAATCATAAATAATCAAAAATCATTGTAAACTTGACATTTTATAAAAATCTACAAACCTTCGATTTCTTTATCCTCGTCATCCATGCTGACGTCAGACAAATCAGTCAGATTAGCATGCAGTGAGTTCGTGGGCTCCGGAGCTGTGATGTTCAGCGCTCGGGCCCTCGAAGCACTGGAATCCTCAGTCATCACGATGGGCTCCCCCCGGAGCAGAAACGGTGAAATACTCTCAATATTTGAATTTGTTTCATTACTCGGAGGCCTTACGGTTGGGAGGAAAATAGACGGTTCATCGGTCGTCTTGGAAGTGAAACTCTTCATCGGTTTGTCCTCATTCTTGACGTCTTTAGGCTTCTGATGTTTAGTGTCATCCTTAGGTTTAAAATCGGTAACTGTCGTTGGTTTTTTCTTTATTTCCAGGCCCTCCTTGGAGGACTTCTGGACCTCGGGAGTGGAGTTGTCGGTGTTGAGAGGGAGAACTCCAGGTATCGCTTGATCTGGAGAAATTTAATGGAAATAGTGAATAGGAAATTATGTTTTAGTTCTAATAATAGTTACGACGTTGTGCTAACTATATTTTCGAAATGCGGGAATGTTCTAGAAAATTCGAAAATTTTGTTGAATTTTCTGTAATACCGTAGAAATTTCTGAATATGAAATTAAATTTTCAATAGAATTTTCTAACGAATGCACTAGCCGTTTCTATATTTTTTTTTCACGCACGAAAAAATTTTACACAAAAACCTTGCGAACTCACTAGAAAATTCCACTGGATTTCTATTGAACTTTCTATCAGTTTTGGCCGATTCCATTGAGAAACGTTCAGTGGAAAAAATTCTATAAAAACGTCAATAGAATTGGATTTTTCAATACAACTTATTCAATTGAGATATTTTCTATAGAAATTCTGCGACTTAAATTTTCTAATTTTTTGCTTGAAATTGGAATGAAAAGAAAGAAAAAAATAGAGTGGAATGACTTTAGAAAATTCATGTCGAGGGATTTCTAGAGAAGAATTTCTACTGATTTTTTCTCTAGAGTATTTTCTATTACACATTTTTCATTTTTTATTTTATTTTTATTTTATTAAAAAAATGCGCAGAAAAGCTGCGGAATTCGACAGAATTCAATAGAATCATCCAAAACCTAATAGAATTCTCAACAAAAACTCCATAGAAATCTAATAAAATATTCAATACGAAATCAGGTGAAACTTTTTCATGCGTCATTATCATCTTGAGGACGAAAATTTGTTGCAACTATCTCATCGGAACCACTCGGCCAACCGGATGTCTGACAAGGCCACCTGACCATTAATTCCCTCGCGGATAATGTAGCAGCGATGCCCCAAAAACTAGCATGTGACACAGCAGATAATCAAATGGACACAGCGTTGAAAGTCGCCACATGAGCTACATTGTAATCGTTACGCATCACAACGCGGTTTTTCTCAATGCCATGTGCAGACACGATTAACGGTATCCCATCATGATTCAGTGGCGGATAATAGCGGATAATTCAGCCGTTCGTTTTACACTTCTTGTTCGACTCGATTCGAATATGTTCATCGAACTCGACTGTCATTCTCTTTTTGCTTCCGAATGGAAGCATTGTATCGGTCAAATGCGAAATTTCCAATTTTTTGTGTCAGGGGAACTAATTTTGGCCTCAGGAGTTGGAATTAGTATATTTCGTAACGAGTGCAAAAAAGTGTTTTTTAAAAAACATTTTTTCACGAGTTACGAACAATATTTTTCATCACAATGTGGCGGAAATTGGACTTTTAGACACGCGGAGCGTGCCGAAAAGTTCACTTTTCGTCACAGCGTGATGAAAATACTATTTTTAGAGTATAGTTACTATCGCGAATCCAATTCTCTCCTATTTTTTCATGTCACAGTACTATCATCAATTGAAATGTCATCAAAATTTTGCGTGTTATTTCGTTCTGTCAAATAATTCTACATTGAGACCCTCTCAAGACTCGAATTCGTTTTCAGTCCGGGTTTAATAAAGCTTCAATCACGGTTTAATCAGTGTACAGCCGGGATTTAATCAGGGTTTATTCAGGATTTAGCCAGAGTTTAACCCAGGTTCTGTCAGAAGTTAGTCGGGACCATGAATCAATATNAAAGCTTCAATCACGGTTTAATCAGTGTAGAGCCGGGATTTAATCAGGGTTTATTCAGGATTTAGCCAGAGTTTAACCCAGGTTCTGTCAGAAGTTAGTCGGGACCATGAATCAATATGAATAAGTATTCAACATAATAGACTAGTGCCTGAGTTTAATAGAGATAGAGATTTTGATATAAAAAGCTCATGACGGTATTGTGTAACTTGATAAGCAATGATTCTGTTCTCACCATTTTTCAACTCGATTAAGAAGCCACTGAAATATACTTTTTCAAGCCCTGCTTTAATTGCTATTACTGATGATTCTTTCAGTAATCATCAAAAAACCGATTTTCTCTTTCAAATCGCATAAACAATGTGCTGTAACTCAACAACGAATTGTGCGACCCCCATCATATTCTGATAGAATCAAGAGCGTATTGTTATCAATTTTTGAGTCATGACTAATTCCATTTTGATGACAATTTCTTGAGTGATCGTTGAAAAATCGTTTTTTGGAAAAATATCAATTTTTTCGAATCTGCGTGAAAAATTGAATTTTAATTGGTGTCAGTGAATAGAGCTTATTAAAGCCTATATTCATGAAAAAATTCGTGAAATATGGTTGATCCCTCATAAGAATATACTTTTCAAGCCCTGATTTAATTGCTATTACTGATGATTCTTTCAGTAATCATAAAAAAACGATTTTCTCTTGCAAATCGCTAATAGAATTCTTAGAGTTTCAATAGAAACTCAATAGAATTTCTTGGAGAAAAAGCAGTTTTTCTAGTAAATTTTATTCATTTATTTATTTCCATTACCTTTTATCTATTCTATGAAATGTCTAAAATTTTAACATTAACTTCAATAAATCATTGAATTTAATTAAGATTACATCCTCATGGAAATTCCATTCGGGAGCAAATTGCTAATTTATTAGCAAAAATATATATTTTTGCTAATAAATCGACTAGGTTGTGACTAAAGCAATTTTCCACTTGTTTCTGTTTGTTTTGGTTTTATTTTTTCGAGTGGTCGAGCCGTGCGCTTCACGGTGGCAAACACCGTGGTCACGGCTTTACACTTGCGGTATCGTAATTGGGAAATTGAGGGGAAGAGGAGGAAGCGCCGGAAATATAAGTTCCGGATGAGAAGAGAACATTTTCGGAAGTTTTGAAATTCTTGGGATTCTTCAGGAAAATTGGGATCTTCGCGTTCTCATGAGAAATTTGAGATGAATGGAACTGAATCTTCGGGAGGTACTGAATATTTATGATTATTTGTGGAGAAAAAGAGAAGTATTTTCGGTGTTATGTGACATACACTGAAAGTCCGTTACTTTTACCTAGAAAAATGACGACTGATTCTTAAGATTCTAGGACGAGGAGAAATTTCAATCGTCGAGACTTCTAGTATTCAATTCTGCTTATGCAGTTGGACGCTGGAACTCGTTATTTTCTGAGCAGTTGAACATGAATATTCAATGGTTCATGACAAACTTGAAAGTGCAGAGACTTCACTTGCAGTGTTATAAAAAAATTGAAGTTTCATGGACAATTGAACTAGTGGTTTTTGAATTGAACTAGCAAGAAAAAATTAGTTCTGCCGAAAAATTATATGTTCCCCTGAAGAGATCTTTTGTCGTGTTGAATCATTTTACATGTGGACAAAAAAGAAAATTTTCACCAAAACATGATAATTTTCGCAGTAGTTATTGTTCTCGTGAGACATTTATATGGCTTTCGGATAAATACATTCGTTCTACAGAGAATTATATGAGGCTCCGGTGTTATCAAGTGAATGTTATTGAGTAGTGTATATCTTTGTCCAATAAACACTTATAATTTCCATGGAACAAATGATAATTTCAAGAGGAAACTACAATTTTCTTGCCGATAACTGTGTTATTGGCAAAACTAAATAATTTCGAGGGGACTATTTTTTTTTGGGAAAAAAATATTCTTTCCTCGTCAATGTATTCTTTCTATGGTATAGACCTATGGAGTTCTCTCAGATCAAATGATTGTCGTACAATAGAGTATATTTTTTCCTGGCAACAGTTCGAATTCTTCTGATATTTCTGATGATCACGACAAAAATTTAATTTTTGTGAAATATATTAAATTTCCTTCTATCAAGTTGGTTAATTTCCCTCATACATCTGTTCTACTCCATCAAATATTCTCACGTGGAACATAATTTTTCGGCAGAGCTCATTTTTTCTCTCAGCGTATTATTTTTCAAGGAATAATTTAGTTGAAATCTACGGTTGCCGTCGATTTTTCGATAAGATGATGAAGTTTCGGTGGCGAAATTCTTTGCAATTTCCTTGGAACTATAATGCGATGAAAATTTGAACGAATTGTACCGGAATTGAATTGTTTCGTTCGAAATGCTAGATTGAATTTTCATCATTGTCGTTTTTCTTGATCTACCAAAATGATGGATTCGTGGGCCCTCTGAGAGGTGGCATACAGGTACAAATAACCGACGTTCCGTGAACCATTGTCCATTGTTTCGTGGGAAGCGAGAGACTGATAAAAGACAGGTGGAAGAGGTTTAAAATACCTGAACCCCATAAAAATCCCGCACAGAGAGAAAATTTCCCAGAAAATAGCGGCCAATTTTACTGTATAAAAGGTAATCGCGGAGCGAAATGAAATTCAATAAAAAAAACACATCTGTAGCTGCAAAAATTATAATATAATTATTATTATAAGAAGTATTTTTTTCTTGCAGAAATCGGAAGGTCATGACGAATGGAAGTAAAATTTTACCGAACGCGTTCGATAAAAAAAAACAAGAACAAAAAAATTAAATATATGTAAATGTTGTATGAATACTTGCTAAATATAATAAATAATATGTTCGACAAACCATTCCCATATTTTTCGTAATATGTTTTCAATAGATTTTTTCATCATAAAAAATATATCATTTTCATAATTTCTCTTCAATTTAGTATATAATATGTGACTGTATGGATTGTATAAATTGTTGATGGGAAATATTCGCAATCATGTTTTCCCGCGTGAGGGAGTAACTATAAAAATTCAATCTCGCCATTCCGTCTAGTGTTGGCATTACAATCTGCGAACATTCCTGGTAGATCCTGATGCATGCATTGCTGCGGGCATCCTATATATTTCTTGTCAGCATCTGTTCAAGTCTCCAAGGTTTTCACTGGGAAAGAGAAGGCGCCCGGAGGTGCGTTGATCTTTCGTAACTACCCGAGATGCTCGTTTTATCGCATTAAGCAGACCAACTCATTCAACCGATGATTAAATCAGAAAAACATCGTCATCCTTGCTCCCTTAATCCGAATCACTCGATTCGTTAATTTTGTAATTACTGAAGCGGGCGCACGAGCTTATGTACTACTTCATTTACTTGTGAGAAACTTCCTTTCATCTATTCAAATTTCAAATGTATTCAATTTTTTACAGTTAGAAATGTATAATTGCTATGATAAAGATGAATGGTAAATAAAAAATTAATGAATAATGTTGAATCTTTGATTAATCTCATTTCACTTTTTAAAGTTTTATTTATTTCAGTAGCGAAGTGGTAAAACGGTTTTAGCGGACTCATCTCCCAGTTGAGTTTTTGAGGAATTTACCTAATTAACTAAATTGCGGGAGAAAAAATTGAAAAAATCATGAATATTCAGCGTCATTCAAATTACATTTTGCACAGAATTCAGGGATAGGCGCATCCATTAATTATAATTACTGTTAAATTATTAAGTTGACAATTAGTTAATATCACGGAAATTTTCAGTTGAACATGAATAATTTATTCAGAAACAAAATGACATGAATTTTCAATTTTTCCCTGAATTTTCCTGATTTTTCTAAATTTTCACAGAATAATTGACCTGAAAAATCAATTATTTTATTGATTTCACAACAATAAAATGAAAAAATTGAATTTCATCGACAGTTGTCTGATAATTTTGAGGAAAGTGACATTGAATTTTGTTTAGGTGGAAAAATCATGGATTTCAAATTTCACTAGAAATGAAAAAAAGAAATTTCAAATTTTTAAACAGCACTAAATAAAAATTTCCTAACTCACTTTAATTTCCAACAAAAGCATGAATATTCAGTACCAAATTGAGCTAAATTTTCAATCAACTGCAAATTCAGAAACCCATTTACCTGAATTTTATGACTTAATTTTTTTCATTTTAAATTTTCAATGATGAAATCCCATGAAATTACAGTGAAAATAATGCAATAAAAAATTCCAAGAAATGCGCCGGAAATTTCAGCCATAAATTTTCAAGAGTGTATGACTCCTGCATTTCGGGAAGTCTTTTTCACGGATATATTTATCCGCGAGGGACAGAACATGGAAATATCGAGTTCGAAGTATAATTCGCACGTTTAACGGCTGCTGTTTCGCAAGGACAGGTTGGACTCGCAGTTGTAATACTTTCGCGAGGCGTCGACATATTCCCCTGTCACGAGAGAACCGGAACGAGGTAGGTCGCGGCCAGGTTTATATGTAATACTTTGGTCTATGACCGCTCGCTCGGTTTCCCAAGTTGGAAAATGGAAACCGGAAGTCTCAGAATTTCGCTGGCTGTGACGTCAATGTTTGACATTATGGTAAAAAAATGACATTATAATAACAGGACAAAAAATGACGTTATAAAAAATGTCATTAAGGTATTGGGTTTATGAATTTTTCTCGCCAGAAGAAAATTATGGGAAATGAAAGTGTAGGACAACCTGTCATTTCTTATATCATGTCCCATGATTGTCCTCATAATGAGAAATATAATTATACAAAATTTTCGAGAAAAATGAAATTAACGAGAGGAACTGCGGGAATAGAAAATATCAAACACGTTTGACTTTATTTTGAAAAATGAAGTAGTAGGAAATTGGGAATCTAAAAATATAGAAAATCTGCATAATGACCTCATGATGTTTTTTGTCTTGTCTTGAAAGTGACGTAACAACGCATATATTTTCTAATTGAAAAACTACTTCTCGAACACCTTTTTTTCCAAATTAGTCCACTGCAATAAAAATAATTAATGCAAAACACTCGATGAAAAAACTAATGGCACCGACTGTTAAAAGAGGAAAATATAGGGAAAATATTCTTAGTTCATACAGCTAGTTTCAAGGTTTTGTAATAGAAAATGATATTATAACAACGTTATAAAAAATGTCGTTAAGGCAATGAGTTTACGAATTTTTCTCACCAGATGAAAATTATGAGAATGAAAGTGTAGGACAAACTTTCATTTTTTATATCATGTCCCATGATTGCCCTCATAATGAGAAATATAATTATACAAAATTTTCGAGAAAAATGAAATTAACGAGAGGAACTGCTGGAATAGAAAATATCAAATACGTTTGACTTTGTTTTGAAAAATAAAGTAGTAGGAAATTGAGAATCTAAAAATATAGAAAATCTGCATAATGACCACACAATGGTTTTTGTCTCACCTTGAAAGTGACACAACAACGCGTATATTTTCTAATTGAAAAACTACCTCTCGAACACCTTTTCGTTCAAATTAATTCACTGCAATAAAAATAATTAATGCAAAACACTCGATGAAAAAACTAATAGCACCGACTGTTATAAGAGGATAGGAAAAATATTGAGAATATTTCATACAGCTAGTTTCACTGTATCGTAATAAAAAATGGCATTATAATAGCGCGATAAAAAATGTCGTGAAGGCAATGGGTTTACGAATTTTACTGACTAGAAGAAAATTATGAGAAATGAAAGTGTTGTGCAACCTCTCATTTTTTATATTACGCCCCATGATCGTCTTCACGATGAGGAATATAATTCCAAAGAATTCTTAAACTGAAATAAACGGGAAGAACAACTACAATAAAAAATATGGAATACATACACTGAGAGAAAAACTTACAGTGGAGCAGATTTACTTGAGGGAAATTTAATATCTTTCACAAAAATTAAATTATTGTCGTGATCATCAGAAATATCCCTAAAAGAATTCGAACTGTTGGCAGGAGAAAATATAATCTATTGCACGACAATCATTTGATCTGAGAGAACTCCATAGGTTTATTCCATAGGTTTTTTCCCAAAAAAAAATTTCCCCTCGAAATTATTTAGTTTTGCCAATACCACAGTTATCGGCAAGAAAATTGTAGTTTCCTCTTGAAATTATCATTTGTTCCATGGAAATTATAAGTGTTTATTGGACAAAGATATACACTACTCAATAACATTCACTTGATAAACCCGGAGCCTCATATAATCCTCTGTAGAACGAACGTATTTACCCGAAAGACATAAAAATGTCTCACGAGAGCAATTACCATTACGAAAATTATCATGTTCTGGTGGAAACTGTCTTTTTGTCCACAAGTAAATTGATTCACCACGACAAAGGATCTCTTCAGAGGAGCCCATAAGTTTTCGGCAGAACAAATTTTCTCTCAATGTACGATTTTATTTTCAAAAATAACGTAACAAGAAATCTAGATAAATAAACACCTTTCCGCCCAATTGAATAGGCTGCAATAAAAAAGAATATCGCAAAACAACCGATGAAAAAACAAATAGCACTTTCTGTAATAAGAAAATAAGCGAAAAATTCTCGAGTGATACAGCTAGTTATACGGTACCCTACCCTACTTGCTCTCCTCTCCATCATAATAAGAATAAAATAATTCAAAAACCGTTGCTGATTTTCGATGATTGAATTCCCAGAACTCCAACAAAGAAATGCCTGCCTGTTGCATATTAACTGATACCTCTGACCGCAAAAATCAATCAGATTTGCCGGGACCTCAGCCATGGCGTTGTGTATGCAAAGGAGGAGGCGATAAAAAAGGCGAATGATTTTATCAATTGGCGGGAAAAAAATGCAATCCACTGTGATCTTCGCGCACGATCCTGGGGGTGCATGCATGTGCTACACGAGCATGTCGCCCAGGGGATATTCGCGTCCCCCCAGGACACGATTTCGTATAATGCGCCTCTTCGGGGTTATTCCGATGGTCAGTAGCTTTCGACGAGTCGAGAAACGTCGTCGACTCACTGGGAGAATCGCATGCTTCACGGGGCAGTTGCGAAGCGTGCAGGGTAAAGTAGTAATAATCATTTAGAAATGGGGGATATCGGGAGATGATGTGGAATGAAACGTGAAGGGTCTCGTGGGGAGAGAGTGAGTGGAAATCAATGGTGGTACAGAGGGGAATGGGAGGGGTTCAATTAAATTTTTGTCTCTGACGATTTGTTAAAGTTATTCATCAAGAATGCAGAAATCTCGCACGAAATTGAAGAGGAGTTTTTTATTGATGGTGTCCAAAACTTTGGGATTTTTTTCATGGGATCAACATTTTAATATTTACTGAATCTTAACGTTCCGTTGATTTTCCCAAAATTCCATGAATATCAAAATAAATATTAAAATTTGGGGAATTAATATTGTAACATTTGAGGAATTTACAGATTCAGTTTGTTAACATTTTAACGTTTCCTGAGGATTAACTTTCAATTGATTTTCATTAAATTTCGTAAATAATAAGAAGACTAACTGACGGAAAATATTATGTTGAATCGGCTTTTGAAGGAATTGAAAATTGAATGTTGGTTAAATTTTTATCGCGTTCAAGGTTTTTGATATTTTATTTAATTGAAATTTGAATTTCCGTTGATTTTAATTTTTACTTTATTCAGTGAAAAAAACTTGGGCAATTGTATATAATTTGGAAGTGGGTAAATATTCCAAGAATTTTCACTTGAAGTCTGAAATTAAATTTTCGATTACTGTTAATTTGATTGACAGGTACATGTCAATTTCTATGCAATTATACATGAATTTTTAATTTATGTTGAAGATTTTAGATAACTGATTTCCATTAATATCCAACAAATGTTAAAGTTTCAATAGTAACTTGAATTTTTTAAACTACTCACCGAAATTGGTGAATTAAAACTTCCAATTAAGATTGAAGTTTCGTAGAATTGACAAAAAGTATCTAAATTTCACCTAAATTACTGCCAATTAAATGTTGCAACAATGTTAACTTAAAATTCAGGTTAAAATTTTCTATCATACCATTTTGATGATGAAAACCTCTCAATAATTATATACCACGAGTCCACCATAAACTCATCCAACTAGGTGCCTTTCCCCACAAATTTCGAGAGTAATGAGGCCACCGCTGTCATCCACGAAATCCCCGAATGAAGATGAGGCAGGTGAACCGTATAAATACAGTGTTAGAGGCATAGCATAATAACCCCCCAACAGATAATCATCGAAAAGACGGGTAAACAATCCGAGACATGGGATTTTAATCGCATAATGACTTCACGAATTGTGAAAAATTTCTCACGAGGTAATGAATTACTCCGAGCCTCATTTCCTGCAGCATCAATGACCCAATCTCTTCGGTGGGGCTGTGTGCATGCGTTCGTGAGCACCACGCGTTAATGATTCCGTCCGTTATTCGTGCGAATTCTGTGGACGCGTTGGAGAGTGAATAAAGTGGGGGAAAAATGTCGGAATATTAAAGAAGACTGACCATCGCGAATTGCGATGACTTTGTGTCATTCAGGGGACATAAAGGAGCCAAACTTGAAAAAAAAAAAAATTTCAAAAATTTTAATGAATCCATTTCAATGAAAACGGACTTAGGAATGAGAAAATATTTATACTTGATCAGCAGTACACTCTTAAAAATTTTTCTCTGAAATTTCCAGTACATTTTTTGGAAATTTTTGTCGAATTTAATTGCCACTGAAGTTTCAAGAAATTTCGCCACTGAAAATTCCGAATTTCGTGGAAAAATCAAAGACAATTGTAAATTTCAGTTCCATTTTGCCCTGAAAAAAAGAATAGAAAACCAGAAAATTCCGATAAATATATTGTTAAATTTTTAGAATAGTAACACTGACTGCGATTTAGGGGGAAAAAATCATGAAATTTCAGATTTCACAGAAAATTCAATGTAATTTGGCACTGAGTATTCATATTAGATTAGATTATTAATCCAAATAAATTGAGGAATTCTCGTCTTTACGCTGCTCGAAATTCTGGAATTGCACTGAATTTTCAGCAAATTTGAAACCTGGAATTTTATTTTTTTCTAACAGTGTATCACAGAGGAGCGAGAGAGGAAAGCATTTTTTTAATGTCCTGGAAGGTACAACACCCCCTAAGGACAACCACAAGATTCACTACAAGCTATACAAAAGATATCCAAATTACAAATCTAATAAATTCTTAAACAAAAAATAAATAAAAAATAAAAATAAAATAAATAAATAAATAAATTACTGGGGAAGGTAAGGTAAAATGGAAAACTATGAATTATCAATATCAGATTGAAAAAATATCTTCAAAATGAAAAATAATTCGTTCAATTTCACTCAGGCAATCTCGAGTAATTGATGGCTGAAAACGGCTCATTTTACCGTTCCGCCCTTTCCCTAATTATATTCTGCAACGTATGACTATTTTCATAAACATTTGCTTGGCTTGAATGAATAATGGAACTTGTTTCAAAAAAGCGCGCAAAACTCAAGAGAACAAAACGATATTTTAAGGATCTTTATTTACAACAATTCTCAATGCTATCGAATATTCTTTAAATAAATAGAGATTGTTTCATAAAAAAAGTTGAAAGAGTGAATAATACTCTACTAGTGGCATTGCGAATTGTACTCCTAGATAATGCTCCCCAAAGAGAGGAGTGAAAGGAGTCCGTTGAAGGAAGATGAATAGCTGTTTTTTGAGCTCCTTTCGAGTCATCATCGCCCCAGGTAAAACCCAGCACCAACCCCGAGCCGATCCCAACCGAAACCTCATCTCCCATTGAACAACAGGCAACGAATTCCTGAAAAAATCCCCTCCGCCCCCAAAAGAAACGAGTGTCACCGTGGAATGCACTCCAGGATCCTTCTCCCTCCTCGTAATCCTCTAAATTTAGAGGTCACGGATAATTCGATGACGAATACCCGGAGCTGAGCGCTATTCTATGAAAATCTAATGTGAGTACAATTTCGAATAGTTCGGCGCGATGAAATAACACTTGAAATAGATATTTCAAGGAGACTATTTCGGTCGATCAAATAGTATTCATTTATTTGTTATTCTGAAATTGAAATAAAAAAGATTTTTAATTTACGAATTTGTGAGTACAATTTCGAATAGTTCGGTGCGATAAAATAACATTTGAAATAGATATTTCAAGGAGACTATTTCGGTCGATCAAATAGTATTGATTTATTTGTTATTCTAAAATTTAAATAAAAAAGATTTTTAATTTACGAATTTGTGAGTACAATTTTGAATTGTTCGGTGCGATAAAATTACATTTGAAATAGATATTTCAAGGAGACTATTTCGGTCGATGAAATAGTATTCATTTATTTGTCATTCTGAAATTGAAATAAAAAAGATTTTTAATTTGCGAATTTGTGAGTACAATTTCGAATAGTTCGGTGCGATAAAATAACACTTGAAATCGATATTTCAAGGAGACTATTTCGATCGATCAAATAGTATTCATTTATTTCTCATTCTGAAATTGAAATAAAATAGATTTTTAATTTGCGAATTGATTTCACTAGTGAACAAACGAGAGAACAAATTAGCTCTGCCGAAAAACTATGTTCCACGTGAGAATATTTGATGGAGCGGAAAAGATTTACCCGAGGGAAATTAACCAACTTGACAGAAGGAAATTTAATATCTTTCACAAAAATTAAATTTTCGTCGTGATCATCAGAAATATCCCTAGAAGAATTCGAACTGTTGACAGGAAAAAATATAATCTATTGCACGACAATCATTTGATCTGAGAGAACTCCATAGGTTTATACCATAGAAAGAATACATTGACGAGGAAAGAATATTTTTTTCCCAAAAAAATTGTCCCCTCGAAATTATTTAGTTTTGCCAATGACACAGTTATCGGCAAGAAAATTGTAGTTTCCTCTTGAAATTATCATTTGTTCCATGGAAATTATAAGTGTTTATTGGACAAAGATATGCACTACTCAAGAACATTCACTTGATAAAACCGGAGCCTCATATAATTCTCTGTAGAACGAATGTATTTACCCGAAAGACAATATAAATGTCTCACGAGAACAATTACAACTACGAAAATTATCATGTTTTGGTGGAGACTTTCTTTTTTGTCCACAAGTAAATTGATTCAACACGACGAAAGATCTCTTCAGGGGAGCATATAATTTTTCGGCCGAAATAAATTTCTCTCATTGTATTTTATTATTTGAATCTATATGAAATGCTTTCCACCGTGATTTTTCCTGGAATTAAAATCTCCAATTCATTATTCCTTAATTCTAATTGTTCACTAAAAAAAAATACATTTTGAGTAATAAAATGAGAAAAATCGAAGAAAATTCGGTGAATCATTTAAACTATTATTTCTTAGACTCAGCTATCCAAACTATTTCATTTGCGATGTTCATACCTCGCAAATGGCGATTAGTCATGAATATTTCAAATAAAATTCTGCCCAGACCGCCCATAACCAGCGGGTGGGCGACACTGGCCGCAATTCCCTTTTTCCCCCGAATTCTACTCCTCATGAATTCATAATACCTCTCCTACTCAAGTTTTATGAGTCACTGGGGAACGCGCCGAGGTTTGCGCAAAGTGGTTTAACCCATTCAATGGAAATCGATTGTTGCGTAAATGTGTCCACAAAAAGGAGAAACATCTCCCGGAAGTCTTGTGTGCCGGCGCATGTCGTCTACATACTTTCCACAAGTACGCGCTCAACCTGATGAGTATGATTGCTCTATCATATCCGCCCTATTTTCGACTCCACGAGGAACTCCGAAATGGGATGAATTGGAGGAGTCGAACGACATAATGAGAAAAAAATGAGAGAAGTCAGTTCCACAGAGGCGGATCGGTGAGACTCGATTTCCCCTGTGGAATCCATCGCGCGTTGCCGACTTTCCACACACTGAACAACGGGGACCCCATGTGTATCGATCAACAAATAAGACGTCAGTAATATTCAAACCTAAGGGTCACGTTTTTTCGGACTGACTCAAGACAACCGTTAAATCAAGCCCTAGAACAACGAAAATGGAAAAAAGTGATGATGAATTCAGAGAATATTCAATACTGGTGAGAATTGGATGAAAAATACGATTAGGTGTTGTAATCATGACTTTCTGCTCCATCGAATGCCCGTTTTTGTTGGTTTTTTCTTGAGGAAATATTGAAGTCTCAATTTTTTCGCTCTGAGGATATCCAAATATCTCTTACAGTTCGATTATAGATTCACCAATTTTGAATTATTAAATTGGTGAAGTAAATAGCGTGAGAGAAAAGAATAAGTTATATAGAAAAATCGAATTCTGTTTTTTTCTATTGAATGTTTTCTATTGAACATGTCAATAGAATCAGCCAAAAACTAATAGAAAGTTTAATAGAAATTCAACAGAATGTTCTACCGAAATCGACAGTTTTTTCTATTAAATTTTTTCGTGCGTGTAAAAATTAATCGGAAGTAGATCGCTGTAAAATAGCAGTTGATCAGTTTCATCGAACTCACCATTGACATCCGATCGCGCAAATCTCAGTCGCGTACGACCGACCCCCTCATAGCCGTCCCCGCCAAGGAGGCATAACGCCGCCAGGACGAGGAGGACGATCCATATACCCTGAATGCGCATCCTACCGCATTCTTCCCACTGATCCGTGCAATAATACTCCGCCGATGGTTTTAAAATCCCAGGAATATGCACTCACACCCACTCCCCCGCACTTTACAAATTCTGTGTCACCAGCACTGAATATTTTTCAAACTCGATCCAACTGTTACTGAACAACGCGGATAACGACGTGGAAGCGAATTGCACCGGACATTAGCTGTCTTGAAATGACAATTAAACAGTTACTGTTAAACGCACGATATTTGCAATTAACGTAGGATTATCGGTAAAATACTGATCGACTGAGGTACATAATGCGCATGCAGAGGTTGAAGAAGCGGGACTTTGCCTCCTTGAGGTGCAGAGTACGGCTGAAGACGAGTGTAGGAACGAGAAGGTGATGGAGGCCTTATTCCTCGGAGCCCATTCCTCCGCCTTCCTTTCGTTTCTACCTCCAGTTCAAGTCTCCTTCACACAGACTCACCGGGGGGAAGTACATGCACAGGCAACACTGAAAGATTGACCGTCCCACTCTGCTTTTACCTCTTATCCTCTTTCACTCCCACCAGCAGGTTCATTGCTTTTTCGTATTCGACTCGGCTTCGTCTTGGACGCCGAGTTCTCTTGTATACAATTTTCTTGCTCCCTTCCCCCACGCCGCGAAGCTGTCTTCGTCCTTCGCAAGGGGTTTCAGACGGGCTGAGGCACTCTTTTCAGCAGTTTACAGCAGGTAGATACAGTTGCGCGGTGGAATACCGATAGATGCTGTGAGGAGCATTGCGGGTCGGGGAGTGACCTGATCTTTTTTTTTCTCGGATTGAGTTTGAGGAATTCTCGGGACTGGGGAGGGTGCTTTGCGGACGGGGGAGAATTTGGGAGGGATTCAAAGTAGTCTACCCTTACGGTAAATTCAAAGATTATTGAAAACTGCAAAAAATTGCAGAAAACTCGATTCGATTCGGATTTCTATTTTTTTTTCTCAATTTAATTGTCGTTTTGGTTTTAAAAAGAAGAAATGTTCAAAAATCAGGATTTAACCCAGTGTTTTATGGGAAAATCAACATTTCCATTGTGATCAAAGATTAAAATCTCAATTTTTTTTCGTTAGATGTGAAAAAATCAAGAATTTTTTTGACACAAAAAATAATCCACCGTTTTGGAAACAAGTTTTATTATTTATTTATACGAGGGACATGTTTGAAAAAATATCAATATTTTGCGAAATTTAATTTAGATAATACTGACTGGGTTTGAATTTTTTCAAATTTTTTCCATGCATTTTAGTTGAAAAATTTAAAAACTTAAAATATTTAAAAGTACAGCGCAGCCCGGCCGAAGGGTGAGCTACTTTAATAGAGAATCAATTTGGAGAGGAAATTCATACAATAGGGTTGACCTGATCTTTTTTTCTTCGGATTGAGTTTGAGGAATTCTCGGGACTGCATTAAAATGCATTAAAAAATTCAGATTAAAATCTGAATTTTTTTTTCGTTAGATGTGAAAAAATCAAGAATTTTTTTGACACATAAAAAATAATCCACCGTTTTGCAAACAAGTTTTATTATTTATTTATACGAGAGAAATGTTTGAAAAAATATCAATATTTTGCGATATTTAATCCTAGTCTCGTCACCAAACGTGACCCTGCGACTCTGGTCACCGCCGCAGGGATTCCCCGCCGTGTGATTTAAGCTCTAGCGTTGCCGAATTCAGTCTACAATGCCCGGGCGCGTTTAGCGAGTTTCCGGCAACGTCGCGTGATGGGCAATTTCATTTAACATGGGGAAAAATAATTCATTTGCTTGAAATAATTCGTTTTCTTTAGGAATTTCGGGAAATATGTTGTTCTAAAAACTACTATAATTCTTTAGACAGTTCAATTGACAGTCAAATTTTTTTGAATTTTTCCGGTTAGACAGTCAATTGTAATTAAAGAAAAACGACGCGCCGCGGGGTTTCCCTCATAGGGTGACCAATCTAGGGTTAATTTAGATAATTTAAGAGGAAAATTTAAGCAGAAATTGAAAATCTATTGACTTTTTCTTATTGAATATCCAATAGAATCAGCGCAAAAAACAAATGGAATTTTTCAATAGAATTCCGATAGAAATGCTATAGAAACCCCATAGAATTCCAATGGAATTCCAATAGAATTTTGAATGACTGAAACCGCCATCATACGTATTTAAACATATCTCCACAAAGAAATTCCCAAGAACACTTTATAACTTGATAAAAAAATTACTTCATCACAATTTACAACACTAAAATTCCAATAAAATCCTGTGTTCACTATTTTCCCTCATCAACTCGTTTCATCACTTTTTTAATTGCTTAAAGAGTAATTGAATCCATCAAAACTGTTCAAAGACTTAATTTAAATTGTAAATTTTAGTCACTCACCAGGAGTTGAAATTTTCATCCAGTCCTCGAGATGTTCTCCAATGCCTCCAGAAACTCATCTCCCTAAAGATCACTTGCACTAATAATTTTCGAAATTAAAAACCGTACGAGCACGACTGAAGCCACCTTCATACGTATTTAAAAATACCTCGACAAAGAAATTCCCAAGAACTCTTTGTAACTTGATAAAAAAAATACTTCATCACAATTTACAACACTAAAATTCCAATAAAATCCTGTGTTCACTATTTTCCCTCATCAACTCGTCTCATCACTTCGTTAATTGCTTAAAGAGTCATTGAAACCACCAAACCCTTCAAACACTGCATTTAAATTGAAAATGTTAAACATACTTCGACAAAGAAATCCCCCAGAACACTTCATCACAATTACAACACTAGAATTCGAATAAAGTTCTCTCTGTCCACTATTTTCCCTCATTAACTCGTCTGATCCCTTTTTTAATTGCAAAACTGTTCAAACACTGCATTTATCGTGCAGAATTGCTTCCAGGCGTCCCCTCGCGTCCAGTCGTCACTAGAATCCATCAACTGCAGGTAAAGAAGACTCACCAATCGCAGCCCCACAATTCTCTTCCAACAAACAGCAGTCGACGCTCGCATATCTCCTTCAAGAGGCAGTCGACTGCCGCAAGTGAGAAAAATGGAATCCTAACCAATCCCCAACAAATAACAACTGTTTACCCGTTCAACCAGTGATAATAAACCCCCGATAATCATTGTGCAGTGTAAAATGAGCTCTCAACAGAGTCCAGCGTCTTTGCAATCGTCCGTAGATCGCGAAAAAGTGTACACTTGGATCATTGAACTATCAAACCCGGAGACTCGTGAAAATGCTCTCCTAGAGTTGAGTAAAAAACGGGAGGTCGTGCCGGATTTGGCACCGATGCTCTGGCACTCGTTTGGCACTGCCGCCTCGTTGTTGCAAGAGATTATTAATATTTATCCAGCTATCAATCCAGCTACGTTGACTGCTCATCAGAGCAATCGTGTGTGCAATGCACTCGCGTTGCTCCAGTGTGTGGCTAGTCATCCAGAAACTAGATCAGCATTTCTTCAGGTTTGTCTCATGGAAAATACGGAATATCACAAGAAAATAAAAAGATATTATTAAAAAACACTCTTTTTTGCCATTTTTTAACGAATTTTTTAAAGTTTGTTTTGAGGGAAGTTGCAATTTTTAATGTTATTAATAAACGGTGAACATTCTGGAATTTTCATGGTTTCTCCACGTTTCATGACCCCTAGAAACTCTCCCGACACTTTTTTGAGACCGGTCTGTGTGTGTGACCAAAATTTTGTGCTACGATTTCTCTCGAACAAACGATGCGATTCAATTTTTTTTCACGCAATCGATGTGTTTTCATGTAACTTAGAAATGATTAGATTCTGAACAACATCGCCTCAGCGGTTCTTTAGATTTTGCAATAAAACTTGTGAAAAAACGTCGAAAAATGGCATTTGCTCACAAATTTAATGATTCCTCTCAGAGAAACTATGAGATTGATTTCTTGCCATCATAATTAATGCAACTTTGTGTGATTAAGACTGGAGTGAAATTCCAGCAAAATCGTCTCAGCGAAAATTTTCAAAGATTTTTCAAAACAAGTCAATTTTTTTCATTAATATGTTCTTTTCATTCTATTTTTCTAATTCTGTGCTTTTAGAACAATCTAATTCTAATGAATGAAGGAAATGCAATCGGTCGGGAAGTTATTGGTTCGACCAACAACCCAGTCGAATTCTTTTTTTCATTCATCTTCAATATCTAATGAACGAATGATGCAATTTTGATGAGTCACGTGTCATTTTCAAGCTTAGAAAAATGTCTTGAAGATGAAAAAAAAACTATGGAAATTCACTCAGCCAATCTTCTGCAATCGCCCATTCGAAGGAGTGTGTTTTTCCTCTTCTGCTCTAAAATTCAGAAATGAGAACGGAAATCTATTAATTTTTGTTCACAGGCTCATGTTCCTCTCTTCCTCTACCCCTTTCTCCATACAGTCAGCAAAACACGGCCATTTGAGTACCTGCGTCTCACCAGTCTCGGGGTAATCGGTGCCTTAGTGAAGACAGATGAGCAGGAAGTGATAACATTTCTCCTGACAACAGAAATAATCCCTCTCTGTCTGCGAATAATGGAGAGTGGTTCGGAGTTGAGTAAGACAGTGGCTACATTTATCCTGCAGAAGATATTACTCGATGACAGTGGTCTGTCCTACATCTGCCAAACGTACGATAGATTCAGTCATGTTGCTATGATTCTGGGGAAAATGGTACTGTCACTCGCCAAAGATCCTTCAGCGAGGCTTCTTAAACATGTCGTCAGGTGCTATTTGAGGCTGTCTGATAATCCTAGGTAATTAATTATTAATCATTCATATTCGTCCATTATTTATTCGAATTTTATAAAAGCAATTTCATAAATTTTGTTTTACGTAGGAAACAATTTAGAAATTTTTGCATCTGAAAATTTTGTCTATTTGATATTTTAGTTGGTGCTTTGAAAAATGTTGAGAGAACTTTTTTGTAGAGAATTCCGTGGAATTTTAAAAAGGCCTTTTGAGAAGAAGAATAACAGTTTTTTTTTACTCTAAAGACATTTATTAAAAATATCATTCGAGGAATTTTCGACAGAAAAAAAACATCTCACAATATAAAATGTTTTGTTTAAATGTGTTTCTCCTCAATGATGAGGATTTAAATAATGAATGAATTTTATTTCATCTGTAACCGAAATTAAAACGAAAAAAACACTCGATTATATCGAAGAAATAATTAGGATTTTTTCAAATTATAAAATTTATGTTATCTTGTCAGAAATGTCAAAATACAATTTCTTCAGGAAAAAAAATGGACGAAATCGTTTTTACCCCGACAATTTTCATAAGAAATATTATTCGAAGAACCTTCAATGAAAAAAAACCATTTAATAATATGACCTGTATCCTTTTCGCTCTTATTTTTCATGACTTCAACAATTAATAAATTTTATTTTATTTGTTATTCCAAACTGGTATTGATAATTAACTCCATTATTTATTTTTCAGAGCTCTCTTGGCCCTTCGCCAATGCCTCCCAGACCAACTCCGAGACAATACGTTCGCCACATGTCTCCAAGAGGACAAATCCACAAAACACTGGTTGAACCAGTTGCTGAAGAACCTGGAGACAGGGCCGCAGCCAGGACCCCCTACCCAGCCAGGTCAGCCTGATCCAAGGACCATTGGCATGTCTCCTCTCACGTCATAATGCCATCCCCTCGAATGGAAGAACGTCGGGCAGGTGTCCAAGAGTTTTTCGCAATTAAAAAAATAACAAAAATGATTTAAAGAGTACAAACGAGTACGAAAAACTGTCACATTAAACAGGTACTTAGAATAGTCGAAGTAACGCCTGAATGACATCCAAGAGATGACGAATAGCAAAAGGCAGTCTTGTGATTTTCATACTGGCTCTGTCAGATACCTACGATGTTGCTAATTAATTATGTAAAGATTCACTAATTGTAATATTCTGGGGATGGGGGTCGATACATCTGCCTCGGTGAAATAGTGATAGAGTTGTAATTAATGCCTGCAACGTTATATTCGTGTATATAATGAATGGAGTGATGAAGACCGAAGAAAAAAGTGAGATAACTTCGGTCACAAGTGTGTACATAAATTTAGAATAGGCAGGAATCATTCGTCATTATTTTCACTCTCTTGAATACATCTGTAAATTGATGAATACCACCAGTTGAAATGATTTTTTTTCTGCTAGATAGAAAAAAATACAGGATTGTAATTAAAATTGAAATTCAATTACGTATTTCAGGTCCTCATGTTTATCATTAAACAAAGGGGGTTACTATTATCTTTACAATATTTTGTATGTTTTATCGAATTTAGTATTTAGCATCGTGTGCCGGTAATTAAATAATATTAAAACTGAGTTTTTGTATTTATAGGAGAATTATGTATTTTTTCATTACTTTCTAAGTTTTTCGCAGTTATTGGGAGAATTGCAGATGAATTCTTGCTTTTTGGTTGGATGGAATATCAGTCGCTGAAAGTTGAATGCAATAAATTGAGAAAAAAATGAATTTGTTTGATTTATTGAATGATTTCAATTTTTTTTAAGAAAAATATTTTTTTATCACGTTTTTTGTGCATAAAAAATGGTTTTGCGTGTTTTTAAAACATTTATTTCGAGAATAAACTACAAAAAAACAGAAGAAAATGAATAACTAAAATAAATAAAAACTGAATCGAGTATTTTAACTGAATGAAGAAATACTGGGAAGTTTTCAAAATAATAATTAGGCCAAAAATTTATCTGAAATGAAATTTTATTACATTTGTTCTAACTATTGACTGCACGTCGACTTCGGCCGCCATCGCCATTGATTTTCCTCAGCTCCGTGGTGACCTGAAGCATTATTGAAGCTTCAAATGCAATCCGATTCCTCATTCATATCATGAAAACACAAAAGCGAAAGGTAAACAAAGTGAATAATGAAAGAGTTACCAATTTGTCTGGATTTGTTGGAAACAAAAATCTGTGCACAATCGGTGTGTAAAGTTTTTTGTCGGCTAGTTTGTATTTATTGGTCCCCGTGAGCCAGGACACAAAGAGACCGACGAGGATGGCTGTTATAAATCCTATCCACGTGTACCAGAGGTACGATAATCGATACAGGAAGAATGGCTCGTCCCTATAATCAAAATTAAGAGTATTATGTTGGGATTTTATGGACAAATTAATCAGTTTTTTCTGTAGCTCAAAAAAAATTCAGTTGCTCTTGCGTGTGATTTGTTTTTAAAGATTTATTAATCAATATTTATTGGTTTTTTAAATGAAATAATGATATTGAATAGATTTTATTTATTGGATTTTTATTTCATTGATTTTGCTGAGGCTTTTTCTATAGAAATCCATGCCCAGAAATTCAAGTTTCTTTAAAATTAATATTTTGAATTGATATTCTTATGACAGAATATCAATTTTTTCTGTCAATATTAGTTAATTAATTAAATTTTCAAAACAATTTCAGTAGAATTGTAAAAAAATTCTCCTTAGAAAATTCCGTTGGAATCCTCTATGGATTTGTTTCATGTCTAAGACTTAATTAATTAATTAATTAAATAATTAATTAATGAGATAGCACAAGTTCTAATGAAATGAAAAATAATTAAAAAGAAAAAAACCGTTACGAATTTTGTGAATATAAAAAAATGGAATATACTGCAATAAAAAATAATAAAAATTGCATACGTAATAGCATCATTCAGAACTCCAGTGAAATTTAAGAATCTCCTCTGAATTTCGGCTGAGCATCCGTCGGTCGATACCGGTTTCATCGGATACGTGATGACTCCATTGGCGAGCGCTGTTTGAGTGCCCAGCGATATCCAGGCGACTAAATTCAGACTGAGGATGGCACCCACCAAAGCACCCTGGAGTCCAACAAATTACCATGTTAATGAGTTGGCTGAAATTTCCACTTTGATAAATATGCGCATATTCACTGCTATACTAATTGCATAAATCGGCATTTCTACTCGAGGCGAAATTAGGTGAATTATTTTCTCGTACATCTGGAACTTATGTGGAACGCTATTTTCATTTTACATTAAATTTGAGATATTTTGGGAGTCGTTTTCATTATGTAATTTATTTTTCAATAATTAATAAATTGAAATAAACGACCAGAGATAGGCAAAATCATGATGCAGAGTCAAAATTATTTCATTTTTTAATTCTTGCTGAATTAATCATCAATCGAAATTTGTCAAATTTTCTAATATTTTATAAATCAGTAATCAACTTCGCAAGAATGACGATTTTTCGATCAATCGAAAAATCAAATTCAGATATTTACGATTCATTGTTTAATAATAATTGAGAATTTAAAATTATTTTCAAATTTTAATAAAAATTAGTGAACTTTAATTAATATACAGTAAACTTCTTTCAACATTACTGAAGTAGCGATTTTTGCCGACTCCTGCAAACGACGTATAATCATTCCTATAGCTTCTGAATTGAAGGATTGCATTCCTCAAATCCGAAATTTCCAATTTTTGTGTCAAGATAACTAATTTTGGCTTCAGAAGTTGAAATATGCTATTTTTAGATCATGTGAAGGTTAAAAAATCTGAACGTTGGGGCAATGTTGGTCAGACATCGGCATATTCATAAATTTTAAAGACACTTAAATTTTGAATAAGTCAGTTGTCAATATTACTCAGCAATTTTTTAATTATTAAATTAATCATCAATTAATATTCAAATTCCGAATTATTTTATCAATTAATAAATGAGTTCGGAAGATTGACGATTATTTGGCTAATCGAAAATCCTTTTTACGAAATTAAGAATTATTTACTCAAAAGTCAATTAAAAATTTAAATTATCAATTGTTTCATTATCACGAAAATTCCAATCGGAAACAAATCGCTAATTAATTAGCAAAAATTTCCCACGTGTTTCGCCTTATTTTTAAATGCACCGTTGCAGAATCGTCGTAAAAACCTCTAGAATTAGCCAAAAGAATTTTAATCCTTCAATAAAATGTCTCTGAGAAATCGCTTGTCCCCCTATTGAATTTCCCTGTGCTCGAAGGTCTATTTAATATTCCGCAAAAAGTTCGCCATCACTCATCCCCGAAACGCTGAAAAGCTTCAAAAATAATTCACCCCAATACCGCAGTCATTATTCCATATGATTAACCCGACCCTTTCATCTCCGACATGAAAAGAGAAGAAAATGAGGAATGGCAGAACTCCTTTAATCATCCTCCCTCTCTCTTTCACTCGGTACACCCGTGCCCTCTGATTTACGTCACCACTTTTCATTACTTAGACGCCACGAAGAGTATGAAATCCGCAATGAAGCCGGGCATGCACAGAGACACGTATATATCAGAGGAATATATTCATCTTGAGTTACCCTAGAATTCGCCTGCGGGAAAAACATTCCCAAAGTGAAAATACCCAGCAATGGTCCAGCCGTTATGCCCGAGAGGCTTTTTCCTGCCTGAGAAAACGTGAAAATCAATGCATTAAACGAATTGAAGGGATTAACAAACGAATCAATTAATTTATAACGAATTTTTAGATGATTAATGAGGCGAATAGATACTTGGATCAATCCACTGAGTTTCTCCACGAGAAATACAAGTCCGACGCAAATGCATCCAATCAAAACAACCAGTAGTTTCATGATTCGGCTGGCAGCCACTTGGGACAAGGGCCTCTTCAACAATGGATTTATCATGTCTTCATAAATAACTCCTGACATTGAATTCAGTCCCGTTGACATTGTGCTGAAACATGGAATTAATTTTTTAAAGGAATAAACAGTCGGTTTTTTTTTCTAACAATAACATATTTAATCATTATTATTAACAACAATATTATTATTATTATTGTTATTATTATTATCATAATAATAAGTATGTTTTATTGTTAAATGACGAATATAATGTAATTTAGAATTATTATTATTATGATAATTATAATAATAATAAATAATTTTTATTAATATTACCAAAAACGCATTTTCTTTAGTTTATCAAAAGAAAAAAAAATCCAAAATATATTTTCACAAAATGATCGTATTAAAATGTTTAAAATAATAATTTTTTTTTGTCCATTAGGACATGTCCTCCCGGCCAACCCTAACTCCAACTCTCGGACAATATTTTATTTTCCATTATATCACACGCCAGTTGTAAACAAAGTATTTCTATTTTTATTACGTCCGCCAGACGCAAATGCTCTCGAGAAGGGGTGGGATGACGTTTCCCTTTTTCACCCGTGTTTACGCGCTGTTGTTGTGCACGTCATTATCGAAGTGCCGAGTTTACAGAGTAAATATTATTGCATCCCTGTAATTTCCCTGAGAGGCAGAGCGTCACCGGGAAAACATGTTGATCATTTGGGGGTCATAATGCGCTCGGATCGTTTAGGCTTTTTGTCTGGGATAGGTCGAGGGTTGTGGTGTTAGCGGAATAGATTTTTTATTTTATCTTTGAAATTTTCATTTGGAGAAATATATTATTATTGCTAAATGAAGAATATTTTGATAGAACACGCACGAAAAAAAATCATCGAGAAAGCTGGCGAATTAAAAGAAAATTTCATTGGTCTTTGGCCGATTCTATTGCAGAATTTCGCAGGTTTACAGCAAGATTTTTATGTAGAAAATACATAGACTACTTTATACGAAAAAATTAATGAACTAAAGAAAAAATTCTTATCGATAAAAATTTCACAATTCATTTCTCAGTCAAAAATACGGAGAAATTGAATTTTATCAATTTTTTCGATAGAATATTTCCCAGTGAACATTTCTCTGGAAAAAAATGCGTAAATAAACTGCATAATTTTTAAGTAGAAACTCAGTAGAATTTTCCCACAAATTTGCTAGATTTTTCTATAATATTTTTCCGCCCGTTCTTCAATCAAATTATTAAGTTCTCCGATTACAAATATTTGACTTGAGGATATTCATTCTAGAATTAATAACTCTCTTATTTAATTTAATTAAAAAAAAAAAGATATTTTCGATTCAACAATTTTTTTTCCTGTAAATTCCTACCCCAAAGAACAACAATTTATTTACCTCAATGCAGCACTGAATACACCAGAGACAAACACCCCAGGAAGGCCAGGAACGGACTGGGCAATTTCCATCACGAAGAATGGCAGGAGTTGATCCGGCTTGCGTATTTGCTGATAAAAAATTTTCGCTTGAAATTCACAGAACAGAGAGACTTTCGACAGGATTAATTCGTTTTTATTGATATCATTTCACACTCACGCGAGTTTTCACTGGATCGCAGTCGTGGAACGCAGCGTAGATGACTGTTCCCGTGTAGCAGCTGAGGGAAACTATCGATATTATTCCCGCAGCCATGATAACAATCGTTCTGGAAGAAATTGAAATACATTGCTGGTATTTCCGGATAGGAGTTTCTGAAAGAGGATTAGCCCGCTGTTTTCGAGTACCAAGGGTATTCGATGAAAAATTTTGGCGGACTTTTGCAAGTTATATTTTATGTATAAAAATATATCTCAATTTTTTTTACAAGTATTTTTTTTATTTCCGTCAATTTATTGTAATTAATAAATAATAACTAATAAATAATAAGAATATAAATTAAAAGATGACTCACGTCTGCACTTTTTTCAAACATGAAAATTTAAAAAAAAACACCAAAATTTCCCATCAAATGACGGACGAAAAAATTTAATAGAAACCCTGGCGAGTTCGCTAGAAAATTATTTTTGTTTTGATTGAGTATTCTATCCGCGTGTTTTTTTTTTCAAAGAAATGGTCAATGGAAAATCTATGGAAAAAGTAAATGTAATTTAATTTGCCTATTCCATGAGGAATTATACTTTTTATAGAAATTTCTCGGCTCAAATTTTCTAATTTTCTTCCTTGATTTTTCTAATGAAAAGAAATAAAAAACAGAATTTGAAGAATTTTTGAAAATTTGAGCGGAGGAAATTCTATAGAAAATATCTTGATGGAATAATTTCTACAGAAAAATTGAATCCTATTTTTCTTTTCTTTTCATTAAGAAAATGAAACAAAAAAATTGAAAAATTGAGTGGAAAAAACTGAAAATTCATTCCAAGAAATGAATGAATAACGCCAAGGACGTGTTAATAAATAAAAAGCCTCATTAACAGCTGAATCCTCCTATCACTGCATAAAAAATGTCTGAATAAAAGAAAATTGTCCAGAGAGATGGAATTCTACTGATTTGTGTCGTAGTAAAGTTCCAATTGGACATTCTCTATAAAAAGCGCGCAGTAAAGCTGCGGAATTCTTCAATAAAAGTTCAATGGAAATTCAAGTTTTCCGACTAGATTTTTTCGTGCGTGAAATTTCCTTGGAAAACATTTTGCTCACATTTTCGCTTTTCTCAGGTTTGGCATTGATAAGCACCGCTGAACCATCATCTGGTTTACCGAGCAGGAGGCAAGCCAATTGACGTAATTGCCCACCACCACACTCCAAAATGTGTGTCTAATTGTGGGATCCGGATCCATGCTGTTCGAACAATTGATTCAGGGGTTAATTAAGACGAGAGATAATTCGATTTGGAGAATAAAGGAAAATTGAGGGGTTCCAGTTTGCTCCGGTGTTCTCCAGTGAATGTCAACAGTCATTTCATATGTTTCGCAATAAAAAACCGAAAAATTTCGTCATTCACTAGAAATTATTGATAATTTACTTTATGAGATGACGATATTATTAAAAGGAATCATCGAAATTCAATTAATCAATTTTTTTTTACATTTCACTGAATAATTCTGACATTTAATCCTTTGATCCTCTTTCCGAGCACCATAACGTCCTCCTCCCTGAATTTTTCCTCATTCTCTTAAAACTTCACGATTAAACTCGATAATTATCGGAGAATTTTCCCAATTTCACTCTCCCAAATAATTACTTGAAGAACTCGATTCTCCCGGAGTGTACATTTCTACTCCACACTTGGCTAAATCCACCAGCTTTTATTGTACCGAGAATAGCGACAATTATAACTCCACCGAACATAACAATCGTTTGAATTGTGTCTGTCCATACGACGGCTTTCAGCCCACCCTTGAAAAGAAAAAGTTTTCTGAAGGTTAATTCAGCTGAGAGTGTTCATTCATCCTGAAATAAAGAGTTTTTATTTTCAGAGGAAGAGTAAATAGAAGTTTTTGCATGGAGAGAGAATATTTTTAGGGGAATAATGCAGTGAATAGTGGATACAGATCAATATGGGCAAAAAAATTTTATAGGCAAACCTAGCGAATTCACTTGGCAATTCTATTGAATGTTCAATAAAAAATATTCTGTACGAATTCGATTTTTCTATACAATTTATTCAGATATTTTCTACAGAATTTTCTTGGCTGAAATTTTCTCAGTTGTTTTGTTTAATTTTCTTGATGAAAAGAAAAGAAAAATTGAATTCTGTTGATTTTTTCTGTAGAATATTTCTCATTGAACATGCCTGTTGAAAAAAAAACGCGCAAATAAGCTTCGGAATTTTTCTGCTAAAAAATAATAGAAATTTAATAGAATTTTCTAGGGAATTCGCAAGCTATTTCTATCAATTTTATTCATATGTGATCAATCATCTTCATTCTAAATGATCATCTCTTTTTATCATTTTTCATATTTTTTACACATTATTTTGTTATGTAAGAGCCTTCGGAAGCGAAAGAGAAACTACTAAAATGCGCGAAAAACTTTGCGCCCCGAATTCTCCACCAAAATTGCACAAAAAACCTGGAAGATGGCTTAAAAAATTTGTTCTTTCTCTAAAAACCGGAAGAATTGAGTTGAGCGTACTCTAAACAGTATAAATAATTTTAACAAGTGTTTAAAAATGCGAGGTGGAGGCGCCGCCATCTTTGAAGGCCCTTTCGGCAGAGGAAGGGGCTGTCCAAGATGGCGGCGCCCACGCCGGTCCACCACCTCGCGTTTTTGAACACTTATTAAAATTATTTATCCCCTTCAAATCACCTTCAACTCGTTTCATCCAGTTCCTAGAAAAAGAACAATTTTTTCAGGCTACCGAACAGATTTTTTCATTCCCTTTTGGCAGAGAATTCTTTTTTCACGTCTAGGGCCTCATAAAAATGTTTTCATGATTATTTATTGTGCTTTATGGTATTATTCATCAAGAGTCATCGTTTCAACGCGTGAATTGGAAAAATAATACCATCAACTGAAATTTTCTTACCAGAGTAGTATAGAAGATACAAACAGCGCAAACGATAGGAGAGACGATGTGCATGTCAATTCCGGTCACATGATTGAAGGCTAACGCTGGTACGTACACCACTATTGGAATATAGAGCAACTGCAATTTGAATCAAGACGAAAATTATTTGTTCAATGCACATGGCGCCACTCTCGGAATGTCTGAATGGAGTAATAGGGTGATAGTGAGCCTGACGATGATATTTGGACCATTGACCTTTTTCGTTATCAATTCACGAAAGAGAGCTTTCATCCGCAAATAGACTCAATGAATATTTCTAGTGTTATCGTCATTATCATTACATTACCAATATTAAACATCAAATATTTCAATCATCACCATTTTAATGAGGAATATTATGGAGCCGAGCAGTCGCACCGCCGGACTGAATCGAAGTTCCAAATACTGTAAAAAATAAAATAATAATTCAATACATTTTTTTTGAGTTTTTGAAATTCTCAGAATTTTATTTTAAAGTTTGAAAAAAATCACTTCTAAATTGAAGAAAATTGTTTTATTTTATTCTGCTTTTTTTAAAACAATTTCATTGTATTTTTTAAGTGATGTTTACTTGTTTGTATTTTACCTCATAGGAGGATGTAATCTGCAGACCGTAGAAGACGGGTAAGTATACAATGGCCATAGTGAGTGATACAAGACCATCTCCAATCACAGTTGCCCACAATTGTGTGCCATAGACGTACATCTCAGCGGGGAATCCCAAAAGTGCTATTCCAGATATGTAACTAGAAGTTTAAAATTCAAGACAAATAGTTTATTTGAATTCAATGAAATTCATTGTCTAATTTATTTGAATCATAAAGCGATTCTAAGAGATGTTGAAGAATAGGAGGCCATTGGCAGGTGTGGGCGCCGCCATCTTTAAAGCAGAGGGAAGGGGTATGCAAGAAAAATGGCGGCGCCTCCACCTCGTGCTTTTAAACATTTTTAAAAATTATTTATTGTTTTCAGATAACCGTGAACTCACTCCATTCAGTTTCTATAGACGGAACAATTTTTTAGAGCCCTCTTTCGGATTTTTCCATTCGTTTTTGAAAGAGGATTCAAGCGGCAAATTTTGTCTTGCATTTTAGTGATTTTTTTTACTCCCGCTCTCTCTTAGAACATTGTCGTTGAAATGGATATAAACAAGTGGGAAATGGCTTTCGTCATATAGACCACATGTTTTTGCTAATAAATTAAAAATTTCCTTCCGAATGGAATTTCGATGATTGATGTATTTTAAATTGAATTCAATGATTCATTTAATTCAACAATGTCCCAACGCTGGCAGCGAACATTGCCCCAACGTTAAAATTGTTTACCATTCCCTAAACATTAGTTTCTAAATAATTTTTTTCAACAACTGGTGATTCAATCAATCTCATTCAAACCCGGTCAAGATGGCACTTGGAAGAATACTTTAAATCGCAATTGGATTCATTTAAACAATTATTTTTCCAGACATCTTTGAAAAACGATCGGTCACATTCACACATACACACATACATAGGGGAGGTTGGGGTAAAACGGACACTTTTGACATTTTTTTAAATGTTAATGAAGGATTGAAATGTGGATGAAATTTAATAACTTTTTTTTCAATACAAAGGGCAATTCTTTCCCTTTGTGACGAGCCTAAACTGAACTCAATTGATAAATTTGTTTCTCAGTTATGAATAATTACAAAAAAGTCTAAAATGTCCATTTTACCCCACCCTCCCCTACATCCGGACATCCTCTAAAAGTAGCGTATTCGAGCTCTTGAGGTCAAAATTAGTGATCCTGTCACACAAATTGTAAATTTTGGATTCGGCGAGTATAATGCTTTCGTTGGGAAGCAAAAAACAAGAGTTTTAATTGATTTGAATTTATCGAATTGAATATTTGGCATTACCTGGCGATGAGTGACATGCTAATAGGAAATATCGTCATGTTCTTTCCCCCCACGAGATACTCCGCTACCGCATCGGGTGTTTTTCGATCCTTCCAGGCATAATAAATTCCCACAGCTGCAGACACCCCGAGCATCAGCACGAAAATCGCACAGTCAAACAGATCAAACAGTCGTGCCTCCTCCATTGTCATCTATCACTGACAGTTCTCTTCACTGAGATTCTTCTAGGCGTGCTCTGAATGACAGAACGCATGAAACTGTGATCCAGATTGTGAGCTTTTCAGACGACAATCATACACAGGAGCACGAAACGACTCGGGGATTGAATAATTGCAGCTTTCGTCTGTCTTCATTGGCAGCGCTACCTCAGGTTCAACCATCTCTTTTCATTTTCTGACAATTGTTCGTGTATAGAATAACCCGGTGGCCTTTATAATCACGAAGTTACAATTCACGTAAGTTCAATTGGATGAAATCTTTTGTGGCTCGCTAGGGGAACTGCAACACGTGGCGATGTTTTTATAGAATTTTGTCTGGATCTAAAAATAAATGTGAGGAGTTTTGATTCTTTGGCTGTGAATTTTTAATGAAGGCTTGGATTTTTTGACATTTCGTCGATGTGTCGAGTGAATCAAAACGTCAAATGAATCGATATTGAAGATGGAAAACCCTAGAGAATTTGTTAGACAATTCTATTGAACTCTCTATTAGTTTTTGGCTCATTCAGTAGCAAATATTCTACGGAAAAAGTCAATATGATTAGATTTTTCTATATTACTTATTCTATTCAGATATTTTCAAGAGAATTTCCTCGGCTCAAATTTTCCAAGTTTTTTTCATTCTTTTTTTCTTTTGTTTTTTCACGAAGAAAATCGAACAAAAAAGTGTGGTATATGTTTATAGTATATTTTCTATTGAATATTTCAATAGAATTGGCCAAACACTAATGGAAAGTTTAATAGAAATCCAATGGAATTGTCTAATCCAAAAAAGCCATTCGTTTTATTGCGAATTCTTACGTGTGTATTTGATATATTCAATAATTAAATTATTCCACTTGAAAAATAAATTTATGTAAGAATTAGCATTAAAATTAATTCTATTAATTTTTAACTAATTTAGAATTAATTAAGAATTAATATTCATTGAAAAATCCACAAATTGATGAGACTGTCCTCTTTTTGGTTCTTTATTTTTGAGTGAAGGTCTGGATTTTTTGACATTTTGTCAATGTTTCAAATGGATCAAAATATACAATAAGTTGATACTAAATATAATATTTAATAATGAAATTTTGTTCATTTACAAATTGCAATTAAAATTGATTAAATTGTTTTTTCAATTAATTTGAGATAAATTGAAAATTGTGCGGTCAATTCCATGAAAATTTTCTTCTGCAGCTCCGCAAATGTATTCCCCTCACAGCTGTCAGATGAATGCGGGGGGATATAAGAGACGAGGGAACTCCGCAATGACCGTATTCCTGCTTTCCTCGCATCAGTTCTGTTTCCGCTCGTCTCACGTTCCTTTCATTACTTTTTCTTTTTCATTCTCATTCCTCTGACGTTACGATTACTCTCGATGTTTTCATCAGGAGTTATTTCTTTTAGGGCTGGTTCTAGGGCGTATCATTCTGGGGCTCATTATTCTCGGAAGAACAGTTCCGATAGTTTGAATTCGGAGAAAAAATATTTGTTATTTTCATTTATTTATCCATTCATCTTTTGCAGTGGCAAAATTGAAAAATGAAATTTTACAGATTTTCTGTTTTGTTTGCATTCCACTTGAACAAAAATTGGAGTTTTGTTTTTATTAATTAAAGAATAAAAACAAAACTGAACAGATTTTCATTTTTTTATCCATCATAATGTGTTGAAATTACTTCTATAGAAATTCATGCTGAGGAGTTTCTATAGAAAAATTATCAATATAATTGTCATTAGCTTTACGAAAATGTCATATAAAAATCGCAATTCTTTTTTTTTTTTGTTTATTGAAAAATTAATGGAGGAATTATTTTTTTCTTCAAGTTAATCAGTATTAAGAATTATAAACAATTGAAAAAAATTTATCAAACAATTCCCAATTAGTTGAATTAATTAGTTTCACTAGAATTATTCCAATTTTATTAAAAAATCGCAAATAATTTTTTAAAATCTGTATTTAATTTTCTCATTGAAAATTTGATGAATAAAACTATTTGCTCGTTAAGTTAATCAGAATTAACAATTAAAAACGAAGAATTAAACAATTACCAATTGATTGCATTAATAATTTCCATTAAAATTATTAACATCTCACAGAAACATCGCAATTCGGTTTTTTCAAATAATTATTTATTCAATTTCTTTACTTAAAAATTCATTGATAAAAACATTTGCTCATTTTATTTTCAAAAAAAATGAAAAATCATTTTTTTCGAAGACAAATGATATATTCCGTGTAATGAACGTGTAAATTTCGAAATTGGAAAGAATAAAAGTTTTAATTGATTGGTGGCACGTTCCAATCACCATTTCCATGCAGGTAACAATGGCAATTTCATCCGGCCGACGAGACTGACCCAATGCAACGCGCCTATATACGGCCCTCGGTCGTTAGTCATTGGCAATGGGGTGTTATTGTTGAGTCCGAAAATTCATGGACCTCCGTGGTACGGAGGGATGCATTTGCGCCCCAGCCGATGGGATATGCCAGCGAAATCCGATTAGGCAACTCTCCTTCCCCGTCATCCCCCTTCTTCGACGTCCATTTTACCTCATCGGTGGCACCTCCGCACCACAAATGCATTTCCCAACATCGCTGGCTGCTTTATACACAGTAGCGAAACCCCAGTGGTTGTACACTGTGGTTAAGTTTTCAGTTTGTACGATTGAATTAAACTGGAACAATGGAGTTTCGTGAGTGCACTTCATTATGGAGAAGTTTAGACTGAAAATTTCGCTGATTTTTTTATTTTGAAAAATTGAAAACTACTTTTCAAGAGAAAAAAATTAAACATAATTTTTTTAATACTCTTTTTTGGAAAATACTCTTCAATTTTCCAAAATGAAAAAATTAGGGAATAAAATCAGTTATAGAAATCTCATCTGAAATTTAAATTAAAAAATGTTGCGCTGACTTATTGCAAAAATTAATTCTAATTATGATCAAATCTGTATTTTATAAACTTTAGGGGCACAACGGGTGGTTATTATGATTTTATTTTGTGACGCATTAGGATATTTTCAATTTGAAAATAATTTTTTTACAATACTTTTCAATTTTCCAAAGTGAAAAAATTAGGGAATAAAATCAGTTATGGAAATCTCATCTGAAATTTAAATAAAAAAATATTGCGCTGAGTTACTGCAAAAATTAATTTAAATTATGTTATTCAAATCTGTATTTTATAAACTTCAGGGGCACAACTGGTGGTTATTACGATTTTATTTTGTGACGCATTAGGATATTTTCGATTTGAAAATAATTTTTTTTTAATACTTTTTTTGAAAATACTTTTCAATGTTCCAAAATAAAAAAAATAGGGAATAAAATTAGTCACTCATTACGCTGAATTATTACTGAATTATTACAAAAATTAATTCCACGTGCGAAAGACGGGGGTTGATCGAATTGATGGTAATGAAAAAGCTGAAGGTGTTGGGGATGCAGCCCACGCACGCGACGAGTTTTCCAGTATTCTTAGAGTTTTTGAAACTCAGTGGGTTTTGGTAATTCCGGAGGTCGGCTGGATCAGCGGATTGTATCATTTTTTCTCGAGTCATCCAGGGTAAGAGAATCTGTGTTGTCTCAACATTGTCGGCCAATGTTCACTCAACACTGTCGGCCAATGTTGCTTCAATGTTGTCCGTCAACATTGTGTCGACACTGATGTCTAATGTTGGGTCAATATTGTCGGTTAATGTTGGCTCAACCTTGTCAGCCAATGTTGGCGCAATGCTGCCAGCCAATATTTTGTCGACATTGATATCTAATGTTGGCTCAATATTGTCAGCCAATATTGCCTCAATATTGACTCAACGTTGATATTTAATGTTGGTTCAATATTGTCAGTTAATGGTGGCTCAAAATTGTCAGCCAACATTGGCTCAATATTGACTCAACGTTGATATTTAATGTTGGTTCAATATTGTCAGCCAATATTGCCTCAATATTTTCTCAACGTTGATATTTACTGTTGGCTCAATATTGTCAGTTAATGTTGGCTCAAAATTGTCAGCCAACATTGGCTCAATATCGACTCAACATTGATATTTAATGTTGGCTCAACACTGTCAGTCAATGCTGCTTCAAAATTGTGTCGACATTGACATCTAATGTTGGCTCAATATTGCCCATTAATGTTGGCTCAACATTGTCAGCCAATATTGGCTGAATATTGGCTCAACATTGGCAGCCAGTATTAAGGATTAATGATCAGGAATGAGAAGTTCATTAGACAAAAATGACCCCATGTTTTCCCTTCACTAACGAAGGTTCCTTGCGAAAATTGCACAAATAGAAAAAAAACATCTTCGGCAATAGAATTCTCTCAAGAGTGCAGTTGCCGGAAGAACTGCGAAATAACCGCTCGTCTGACAAAACTGAACGCTCGGTGGGGGACAATTTTCACAGCAATTTAAGAAGACAGGAAGAGTCGAGAGGTGGAACAAAAAAGCATCAAAAGGATGAATAGAGATTGCCTCCCACGACTGGAGCGTATGCAAACTCGGATGTCATGTAGGCTCTGCGGGTCTCAGTGAGATCCATCCGATTCTGCGATACGTGGCCTCGCGGCCTTGTGTGTCTCATCAGCGATTTTCAGGTATCGATTCCACTTTGTACTTTCAGCCTCAACGTTTCATTTTTTTTATGCAGGAATATTGTGGAGATGAGCATCTATCCGCTTATTTTTCAAGCTCCTGCACTAGCCAGATTTTCACAATGTCCACTTGATATTTTTTTTCCGTGGGCAGAGGGTCGAGTTCGTCGTTAGACCTCGCACTCTCTGGAATACTGAACCGTTTGTGGACCAAGAGGAACCAGAAATGCACCAGTAGTAATCACACGAGGGGCCAGCACGTATGAAAAAATTTAATAGAAAACCTTCGCGAATTCGCTAGAAAATTTTTTCTTGAGATTTTTTCTATTAAAATTATTAGACCCGGATTTTCCACGTTTTTTCCGCTACATTTTGTTTTGTTTTCCATTACAGGATCCGGGCGAAGAAAATTTAGAAAATACATGCCAATTCTCTTAGAAAAATCGAAATCTATTGACTTTTTCCTATCAAATATTTCATAGAATCAGCGCAAAAAACAAATAGAATTGTAATGAGAATTCTCTAGAATTTAGCGAATTCGGAAAGTTTTTCTATTAAATTTTGGCATACGTGAGGCCCTGGTTGTGATCCTTGAATAACCAAAAATCCGATGTCATCGGAATTTCTCGGAAATGTACATGAAACATCCGAAACCCCCTGACATAATATTGAAATAATTATCTTCGAGGAGTCGTTGGAGTAATTTTAGTAATCGATATAGCTTCGATGATCGATTGGAGCTGTCGGGCGCGGTGACATAAGGCAATCACTTCCTCCTCTCTCACCAACTGAGCCTCACCCATCTATTGTCCTGAACGACTCTCTCGAGGAATGGACATGCCTCACGATATCAATTCCAAAACAGCATTTCATTTCTTCTCATTATTCTAGTCTTGCGTCAAATTTTCATGAAGCCTGCATAAGAAACAGAAGAGAATTGAATACGATTCTATGAAGTCCAAATCATTTAGGTCAGAGGAAAACAGAATAATTCTACTTTCTTAATATTGCGTTTACTAAGGTTTTCTTCGAACAAAGTTGATTAGAATTAATAGCTAGAGTTATGAGATTATCTCACATTTTT
>NW_021680477.1:725796-817004 GCF_001412515.2 Diachasma alloeum
CATTTTTTACGTTAAGGATAGGAGAATCTGAATGCAATATAGTGAAAATGATGATCGATTTTTTCACTTTGAACAAATAATATTAATATCCAAATACAAAATTTCTGATATGAATAAAAAGAAGCTGTGACTCAATATTCCAAATGAAGTTTTAATTTTTAATTTGGTGCTGAAAACACGAGATGACAATATTCTAAGCACGGAATTATATTGATGAGATGAACAACAGATTAATTGAATTACCGTGTGAACTAACTAAAAATTGATAACAGTGTGGGCAAGCACTTTTACCAGAGTATCAACAAACATTGAATTCCAGAAATTCACACTCTAAAGTGTGTTCCAGAAGGAATTGAATTGTAATTATGATTAAAATCTTATTCGGTGAGCGTAGAAATTAGAACATGAGCACATCATTTATTGTAATATGAAAATTTAACGGCTGATAAATTGGGAAATACGATTCTCATCAGTCGTATTGCTTTTTGCAATAAGAATGATTATAAACAATCAAATGAAAAAAGAATATCGAACAACAGCCTACTTTGGAAAAACAAATGAGACATCATAAGACCCTAGAATGTCTAGAATGCATGTCTTAATGTCATAATTTGAGGCTCTAAAAATAAATTGGAGAAACCAGTGTCTTCAATCTATTGTCATGAATTGCTTCCACTATTGTGAAACCTTCAAGAAACTTCCGCAACCTCCGCGAAAGTGTCGGAATCGTCTGGCAAAAGGTAACGAACACTTCAAAACTTCCCAGGATATTTCAAATTTCTAACAGCCAACGCAATATTTTCCTAAATGAAAATCAGAGGTAAACAATCGCAGAGTCCTTGTAGCAACGTGTCTGTATGTCTATTCAACGGGAATTCATGGTGAGAAAAACACTCCGTACACCAATTTCACGATTCGTTGAGCGTCTTTTCTCCAGAAACTTGATAAAAATACTCGGATTTTTCCGTGAGTGCATCCTTTCATGTCACACTGTGCTCTTTCATCCCTTGAAATTGAATTCAGGAGAGAAAAATCATAGTGGAAATTCGTCCAAACAGCTTCGGGTTTACCTACATGTTAAAGAATCATTGATTATTAAATAAAAGCTTGAATTTCAATAGATTGAAAATTCAGAGAAGTCATTGCCCGAATTTTCAAAATTTTCAAGGTTTTTCAGTGCCGTATGGACTTGAAAATAAAAAATTACTTGAATATTCAAGAAATTAACAGATTCGTCAATGAATTTTCTGCAGAAAATTCACGTAACTTTGTCGTTGTCAAAAATTTCAAGCACTTTCACTTGAAATTTCAAGAGTAATGTTCTTCACAGTGTAGACGTGCAGTTGAGATAAAAATAACAGCATTAAAAATACGAAAAAAGTTGTGAACGAGAGGTAAAACCCCCAGATCTCGTTTGCGTCGATGATCCCTGTAATCTCGAGTGCCATCAGGAGCGAATTATCTTGAAACGTGGGTGACGACGGTGGGTGGAGTACAGCGATGTGAAACGGGCAAAGACGACGTGAGACCCGCGTATCGTGCGGAATTATCTTGACATTCTGGTGCAACCGCATATCGATCCACCGTAGTATTTCACTCTGAGGTATCTGTCTCGCTTATTTTCTTCCACGTCGGATGACGAATGTTGATGAAACTCGGCGTTTCGTTCGTCCCCATTCATCACCACGTTTATTCCAAAATTATTGATAATATCCTTCAAACTATTTGGATTTATACAAGAAGAGAATAGTTTCATCGATGAAAAATCACTTCAACATTTTTTTTAAACAACTATGTGTTAAATTTCACCAACTATTTTGTAGAAATTCACCAACTAGTTGTTGAAAAAATTGAATTGTCAGCCAGTTGGTGAAGTTCACTCATCAGTTGTTAAAATTCATCAACTATTGTAGTTGTTAACTTTCACTAACTATTTTGTTGAAATTCGCGAACTAGTTCTTGAAATTCACTAACTATTATAGCTCGTGAATTTCACCAATTAGTTGTTGAAATTCAGCAACTATTTTAGTTGTTAAATTTCACCAACTATTTTGTTGAAATTCGTGAACTAGTTCTTGAAATTCATCAACTATTTTCTTGAAATTCACTAACTAGTTGTTAAAATTCAGAAACTATTATAGCTGGTGAATTTCACCAACTATTATAGTTCGTAAATTTCACCAATTAGTTGTTGAAATTCAGCAACTATTATAGTTGTTAAATTTCACCAACTATTTTGTGGAAATTCGAGAACTAGTTCTTGAAATTCACTAACCAGTTGTTGAAATTCAGAAACTATTATAGCTGGTGAATTTCACCAACTATTTTGTTGAAATTCACCAACTATTATAGTTGTTAAATTTCACCAACTAGTTGTTGAAATTCAGCAACTATTATAGTTGTTAAATTTCACTAACTAGTTTTTGAAATTCAGCAACTATTATAGTTGCTAATTTCACCAACTAGTTGTTGAAATTCAGCAACTATCATAGTAGCTAAATTTCACCAACTAGTTTTTGAAATTCAGCAACTATTATAGTTGCTAATTTCACCAACTAGTTGTTGAAATTCAGCAACTATCATAGTAGTGAAATTTCACCAACTATTTTGTTGAAACTCTAGTTATTAAAAAAAAGTGAATGACCAATCAGTGAAATCCAACACCTCGTTATTGATATTCACCAAATAATTTTCTCCACGCATGATCACCCGGTTAATTTATACCTACCAGATTTTCCTTGGAGGTGAATACCACTATCAGTTGTGACTGCAGCTCCCCACAACTGAATGCCCGCTAAGAACTCCCAACACATCCATAAGCTCACATATTTACTTATCCAACATAAACGAAAAAGCAAATAAAAACCAAGTTCAAATTTAAATAAAAGTTTTGTCAAGACCCATCCGAATAAGCTCATTGATTCAACTAAATCATTCCTCCCCCCCATTCGCACATACATCCAAGTACATGTCCCACACATTTTCGCATACATTTTGACATACACTTCCCACGGTGGTACATATGTAATACATAGCGAGGATATCGTGATGTTTTTACGAGGCTCGTCGCTTGGAGCAGTTCGAATTGCAAGTAGAACCTGCGCTTTATGTAATGGCTAAAGCGATGTTACCCACTGGCTAATTGAAACTCATCCCTACTAAGTCCTCTGTGGGATTTATCGTTAAACCCGTGGACACCATATGGCTGAAGATAAATTGAATAATTTGTTTTTAATCTCTGAGATAATATTTCTGTTCGATAATTCACCAAAATTATACGGATGAAGGAATTGTTGAAGAATTTATATGAAATTCATTCATTCATTCATGAATTATTATTATAATTATAATTATTATTATTATTATTATTATTATTATTATTGATAGAGAATGATAATTATTAATATGAAAAATTCCCAATTTTTTTGCTCCATTGAGATCTTATTTTTCTTTTTTGTTGAAAATCTAATTTTTTTTCCTTTCAGAATTTTCTTCCGCAAATAATTCTCATAATTATTATTAATAATTCATTATTTTGTATAGAAAATATCTAAATTTACCTTTCTCTCTACAATTTTTTCTGTTGCATTTAACTCAAGCAATGAATACAGAACATAAAAAATTCTCTACAACTGTTTACAAATAAAAAAAATTATACGACAATCTTACAGACGGTTTACATTTCAGGAATCCTTTGCGAGAAGACAGAGGCTTGACGAGAAGCTCCCCATAAAGTTTCCTGGAAGAAGGATAATAAAGAAAGGACGAAGAAAGAGTGTACACGTCTCGGTGAAAAGAAAAAGCTTTAAGTCGCACATAACAAGGACCTAGGGATTTACGCTATACAAGAATACTTTTCAGTGCTGCTCCTCTGTACACGTATAATACCGGGTTGGGTAACTTTTGTCTGGCAAAATGTGTAAAACCTGACGTGAATAAAAGCTTTGACAAGTCGCCGAATGAAAGAATTCAAAAGATTAAAGGATCTTTCGTCGTTTAGTTTGCTTTGCAAGGGCTTTAGTTTCCTGGAAACTTAATCTTTCGTTGCTTTTATCAGGAGATTTTTGTGGAGTAAATGAATCGCTTGTTTTTGTTTTATTCCCAATTTGATGGAGTTGCTTTTATCATCCGCGAAGAATGGAAATTTATTCATCGGGATAAATAGAAAATCCCGGGAGCTAACACAAGCTGGAAATGCAATCAGAGTGAAAACAACATTGTGCGTGGGTTTTATTGGTTTATAATAAATGGGGAAAAATATTCGATGGAATGCGCAAGACACTTTTTTTCGGCTTTTTTGGGAGAATTTTTCATCAGGCGACGGCTTCACTGAAATTTCCAGGGATTTCGTGATTAAAAATTCACGATTTGAGGCGAAACCAATGGAAAGTGATGATTTGGGTTCAATTATTCCATGATAATTCATCAAAATTTTGCGTATTATTTCGTTCTCTTCTTATTTCGAAATGAACTCTCATGAAACCTCCGTTAAATATTGAAGATCATCATAAACAAATTGAAAATAAACTTTGCAATCGCAGTCGGACGAGTGGAACACGCAAAGAGGATAGAGTAAACTTTTATCTAGAATGTTGAAGGGATGATAAAGGAGACAACGAGTGTACACGCCAATTGGCAGGCGATGGTGGTTGTGGCAGCGCGCGCGCAAGTTTCTCCAACTGAAACCGAAAAGCTAGTGTCCAACATTCAGTGTACGTCGCGACACCGTGCGCACTGCGGCGGTGGCTGGGTAAATTCGAAAATGCATCATCAGTTCGTTGGAGTTGGGGCAATGGAGTGAAGTGGACTCGGACAATTTGAATTTTTTCTTTCATTTTTCATGCGCAAGATATTTCAGTGGAGAATTCATACATGTTGCATTTTTTTAAAGGAAAAAATTGGGTTTGCACATTTTTATGAGTTTCTTCTCGAGAAGGAAGACGATGACTAGTTGGAGGGATTGAGGGAGTTCTTGTGAGTAGATGCTGTTTTATTACATGCGTAGGAATCATTTCAGATGTTATTTCGATTAGTTTTCAACAGTTTGTTTCAACAAATTTCATTTTGAAGATATTTTTGCAAATTAAAGTTTCTAATTTTTTGTGTCAGGATAACTAAATATAATCCGTATATATTTGGTCTTTCTTCTTGACATTTCAATTGATGACAGCACTATGTCATGGAAAAAAAGATGAACAGAATATTGAAATAAGAATTTCAGAAAAGAAAACCTATTCGGAAAAATAACAATAAATTTTTAAAATAAAAAAAAAACTTGTTGAAATTCAATTATTTATTTGTCTTCTTCATCGCTATTTGATGGGAAATTGATTTTTGGATGAGAAATATGAGTCGAACATGAATGATGAATAATCAATGTGAATCATCTTCATTCCCTCTGTCACTCACTGAAAGAAATTTCCTCATAAATAAGCAATGGCCATGAGAACGTGTGGTCGTTACCCACCACTTGACTCTAATCCCCGTACCGAAGAGAAAAACGCATTTACTATTCTCTCTTTTTCTCCTATTTTTCTTCTTCATTTTTAGGTTTCAGCATCAGCATTGAATTCCCAATCCTTAATTTTTTGTGGATTCACACCATTGAAAAGATCCGACGAATCGCCTCCATTGATGAGCATTACTACAGAATCTTTCATTGAGAGGAAAAAGTTTGAGGAGTTGCGATTAAATTCTTAATTAAAGGACGTGGTGGGGTCATTGATTGCATTCTATTCTCAGTGAAGGTATTCAAGGAGGGAGTTAATTTTTTTGGCTCAATGAACCTTCGGTCACATCAGTGAGCAATTACGTGTGTCATTAATTATTCAACTCCATTAATTCCTCTAAATAAATTCGGTTGAATTATTAATTTTCATTGTCCCTTTATTTTTAATTTTTTTCGGCTACTATATTTTGAATAAATGTAAAGCTTCTATTCAATCTAACAATTGATTTTTATTCACGTTGTTATTCAGGTCAATTAAATAGTTTTTTGAATGTCAACAAATCTTTTCTAGATTTAAATAACGACTTCATTATTTAAAAATTAAACAATTGTTCGGATCAAGAAAAGAATGAATTTATTAACATGTGATAATCCTTCATTCCCCCATTAAAAAATTTATGAAAAAAAACAGAATATGAGCCAATTCCATTGATTTTTGCGAAGTCTCCAAATTTATAAAGAATATATAAAAAATATATATAGAACATAAAACATTTATATATTTTTTCATATAACTTGGGCTAATTTAAAATATCTTTTAATATAGTTTTCACAATATAAACTGTTCCGTGTGGATCTGAATAAATGAATTATTTTTTTTATCTAATTGAACCGTTTTCATCGAACTAAATACATGAGTTCATTAATTTTGAACTAAAAAAGTTGTTGAAATGAACTCAAAAATTAAAAATGAAGAGTTTCATTTCATTTGAATGCGTCATTTTTACGAGTGTCTGTTTGAATAAAATGAATAGGTTTATTCAACTTGCTTGCACTAAAGCTTCTATTCAATCTTACCCTTCATTTCAACTCGCGATTTTATTCACATCAAGTGAATTGTTCTTCAAACATAAATAAATGTTCCCTTCATCCGCATAAAGCCCTCATTAATTCATTTGGAATGAATGAATTATTCATTTCGTGTAATAACGAACATTTTCATTAAAATAGATACATGAGCTGATTAATTTCGAAATTTCAAAAGAAGAGTTTCATTCCATTCAAACGCGTTATTTCTGTGGGTGTCCATTCGAATTAAACGAATGAGTTTATTGAAATTAATTATAACGTAGCTTTCATTCAATATTACCTTCGATTTTTACTCGCATTTTAGTTCACATCAAATAACTGATTTTTAAAAATATTAATAAATAGTGTCTTCACCCAAATAAAGACGCCATTAGCTCAATTGAAATGAATAAATAATTTAAGGCCCGGGTGTACTATCTTTCGAACGTTATCTCGGTCTTTTTTTTCATCTTTCGTCGTCTGAAATAGTCAATTAAGTCCTGCATCATGCAGAAATTTTGAAAAATTATGAATGAATAATCAAAAAAAAAGTAGAAAAAATTCTTAATTTTTTCAAAGAGCATTTTTAATTTATATTCAGTATAAGTTGAATAACAAAAAATTGAAAAATGTATCTGATTTGCGCTGACAAATGGCGGCCTGTCACCCAATATCATGCAGGAGGAAGACTGATTTCGTAAATCTTTTCCCACACTGCACAGAGACATTTATTACGGAAAAGGTTCATTGAAAAAAGTTGTAATATTTTGGAGAATTTTTTAATCACACTTTTATCACATAAAAATGGCAGATGGCTACATACCACTGTTTTGAAAATTAAGATACCTAGCTGTCACTTCTCATGAGGAGTTGGTGTTTTGTTATTCACCATGGAAAATGACAGCTAATAGATAATTTGCCACAGCGAATCAGATATTTGTAATTTCCACTTTTTTCAACTCAATCTGAATCTCAATTAAAAACGCTCTTTGAAAAAGTTCAGAATTTTTTCTATTTTTTTTATCCTTTTATCATAATTTTTGGGAATTTGTACATGATGTACCACTCAATCGACAATTTTGGATTACGAAAGATAACAAAATCCAGACAACATTCGAAAGATAGCACACCCGGGCCTTAATTCGCATAATTCAAGTATTTCCACTGAAGTAAATCCGTAAATTTATTGATTTTTTCTTGTCGAAACCCAGCAAACAATATGTCGACAATTTGTCGACAAATTGCCGATGTCCTGTTAAATTTTAGATGGCACTGGCAAAAATTGTTTTCTGGGAATGACAAAAAAATGAAAATGAAAATAAAAATGCGGAGTTTAACTTGATTTGAATGCGCCATTTATCCGGGTGCATGAATAATTTGAAATGATCAATCCAGAGGATCTGTCCCATTCTTGATTAAATATTTCGTTGATCAACTCGTAAATTCCCCTCTGACGTTATATAAACGAACAAACGAACTAAATCAAGTAATTACCCCTATGCGCCATATTCGTTGGCCCCCAGGGGCTATAGGAACCGAGGGTTCGCCGGAATTTACGAACCCACGTTGTATAAACCTTGGGAAGTAAGAAACTTTGCTCAGCTTGAGAGACCAAAAGTGATTACCACCTTACCAGGGACAAGTTTACTCAAGCACTCCTCTTTACTCACGAGTTGGTGTTGTTCTGATAATAATGCGAGAGGGAGTCAGAAATTTCAAAGTTCTAAATACTCAATCTGCTTGGTGACTACTTTACGGACGTCTGTGGATCGTCATTTCAGGGGGAGAATTCTTTCGATATTTATAGTTACGATTTGGGTAAAACACGCATCGCGCTTTTTTCTAGGTATAAAAAAATTTAATAGAGACCTCGGCGGATTCGCTAGAAAAATCTATTGAAATTCGGTTGAAATTCTATGGGGATTCTAATAAAATTCTAGGGAATTCTCGTTAAAATTCGATTTTTTACGCAAATTCTCTCAGATGTTTGATGGGAAAAAATCAATAGATTTCGATTTTTCTGTTTGAATTTTCTATTTTATTTTGTTTTGTTTTGCATTAGAGGATCCATGGGAAAAAACTTGGAAAATTCATGCCCAAGTGTCCTTACAGAAAAAATTGCAGGAGAATATTCATATGGAAAAATCCAAATATCCCATAGAATCAAAAAACAAATAGAATTTCAACGAGAATTCCCTAGAATTTTAAACGAATCCCAATAGAATTTCCAGAGAATTCCAACAGATTTTTTTGCGAATTCCCCAAGTTTTTCTATTAAATTTTTTTATACGTGTCTCTAAAAAAAATTCTCAATATGTAGACCATATTTATCTGAGAGAAGTAAATTATTTTCAATATCCCTAGAAGGTAGAATGAGTCGTAAGGTTTTTGCATAATTTCATATGTATTTTCAATCAAAATAATAATGAGAATCAAAGCTATATGAATATTCATTTCCTGAATGTGCAGCAACGGAAAAAATCGAAGGCGTCATTTTTTTCTAGTAAGCCCCGAAGACATAAAATTTATTTCGTTTACCGTCTCCCAATGCAATAAAATGCAAAACCTTGGAGTTACCCAAATCGAAAAAACAATATATTTTTATTACCTCAAAAATGGAGATTTTCAAACTGATAGTTGCAATGAAGTAATAGCAAGACGTAGAAGGAATATTCATTTATTCTGCACCTGATACATTTTGTTCCAACTAACTTTGGGCCAGGGATAGCCAAATTTGTAATATTTTATTACGGTTAAATACTGTAGCCATCAATTAGATAAATCACTCTTGAATTTTTTTGAGTACTTAAGTCCCATCAACTCAAATATTCACATTGTCAACTATTTTATCAATCAATAATTGAGGTAGGAAAATTAATGATTATTTGTGTAATCGAAAATCCCCTTTCAAGAAATTTGAATTATTCATTTAGTAGTAAATTTACAGTTTCATATTAACAAATTTTAAAAACATCATGATTATCCGTCAAAAATCAGATGATTAATACTATATTATTTGAAAAATTGAATCAACATAATTTAAATCTTCATTAATGTAAGGGTCAAATTCTTGTAATATTTCAGAAATTTAATATTGATGGGGATCCCTGCTTTGGGCTTTATTTTACGCAATCATTCCTTCCTTTTCACTTCCGGTCTCGCCATCGGAGGATTTTCCCCAGTGGCCGACTTGGCAGAAGAGATCTCGCCGGCCTTCTCAAGCGTTTTTCCCTCCAAATTGGCGAAGGATCCACAATATATCTCGACAACCGATGTGATCTTGGTGAATCCTTGGCACGAACACCGTTAGCACCATTTTCTGAAGCTGCGGGATTCGATATTTCATCGATTCCAATCTTGTCTATTCCTGACAGGCACCCGCAAAAAATAATAATCCATTAATAATAACAGAAATTACTAGAAAATCCTGAAGCGATGAAAATTATTCTAAAAATATTACCAGTTGTCAAAGTATTAAACAATACTGGGAAGAATATTATTCATTAGAAGAGTAAGAAAATTCATCCGGAAAAGATTTGTAATATTTGTAAATTTGTAATATTTTATTACGGTTAAATACTGTAGCCATCAATTAGATAAATCACTCTTGAATTTTTTTGAGTACTTAAGTCTCATCAACTCAAATATTCACATTTTCAACTATTTTATCAATCAATAATTGAGGTAGGAAAATTAATGATTATTTGTGTAATCGAAAATCCCCTTTCAAGAAATTTGAATTATTCATTTAGTAGTAAATTTACAGTTTCATATTAACAAATTTTAAAAACATCATGATTATCCGTCAAAAATCAGATGATTAATACTATATTATTTGAAAAATTGAATCAACATAATTTAAATCTTCATTAATGTAAGGGTCAAATTCTTGTAATATTTCAGAAATTTAATATTGATGGGGATCCCTGCTTTGGGCTTTATTTTACGCAATCATTCCTTCCTTTTCACTTCCGGTCTCGCCATCGGAGGATTTTCCCCAGTGGCCGACTTGGCAGAAGAGATCTCGCCGGCCTTCTCAAGCGTTTTTCCCTCCAAATTGGCGAAGGATCCACAATATATCTCGACAACCGATGTGATCTTGGTGAATCCTTGGCACGAACACCGTTAGCACCATTTTCTGAAGCTGCGGGATTCGATATTTCATCGATTCCAATCTTGTCTATTCCTGACAGGCACCCGCAAAAAATAATAATCCATAATAACAGCAGAAATTATTAGAAAATCCTGAAGCGATGAAAATTATTCTAAAAATATTACCAGTTGTCAAAGTATTAAACAATATTGGGAAGAATATTATTCATTAGAAGAGTAAGAAAATTCATCCGGAAAAGGTAATTTATTATGAAAGTAGAAATTGTTTAGAGGATATTATTAATTACCAAAGTAATGACAAATAATTTTAAAAATCGTGTAGATTACCAAAGTAGTGGATAATATTCTTTGGATTTAATATTCATTCAGAAGTTGGGAAATTAAAAATAACACAATTAAAGGAATTTGCCTATTCTTGATGCCTGAGAAGAATTGGAAATTTAATTTAATTTCATCTGAATATCTTCTAAACATCTTCATTGTTTTCCTCTATTACAATCGAAATCTTATCAAGCACTAGATTTTGGTCGTACAAAATATTCTACACATACATACCGCTGGAGGAATGGTGTAGCTCAGGGGTTTGAATCACCGTCTTGTTTCTTTCGACGACGAGACTCTGACTCTTCAAAAGATTGAAAAGAAAACGGGATATTTTCATTGAAAATAATCTTCTTATTAGAAAATGTAAAACGAAAGTTTAGGGGGGAAAACAAAATGGACTGAAAGCCATTGAAAAACCACAATGATTTCCATAAAAAATTCCATTGAACTTCTATATAACATCCTATTGTGCAGAATTTAATCTTTTTCACAACTTTTCTTGTTGAGACATTTTCTATAGGAATACCTCGACATGAATTTTCTAATTCTTTTCCACTCTATCTTTCCTCCCTTTTCATCGAGAAAATCCACTAAAAAAATGAAAAAATGAAGCGGAGGAATTTCTATAGAAAAAAATAGACCAGGAAAACATAGTCCCCACAGCCCAAAACGTGTTAGAGGGTTCTGATGAGTGGGTACTCAACTTAAAAATTTCCCTTGGTCTATTTTTTCCGGGACTCCGTGGCACTCCCCCTGAAATATACTATTTTGCACTCACATCGGAATATACTATTATCCAACAACACACGCACGACCAAATTCCATGAAAAGCCACAATGATTTTCATAAAAAATTCTGTTAAACATCCACATAACATCGTATTGCGCGTTTTTTAATGAAAAATCCGCAGAATTTAATTTTTTTACACAACTTTTCATGTTGAGCTATTTTCCATAGGAATTCTTGGGCATGAATTTTCTAATCCTTCTCCACTCTATCTTTCCTCCCTGTCCATCGAGAAAATCAACCAAAAAAAATTTGTATAAATTGAGCAGAGGAATTTCTATAGAAATTGTCTCACCAAAATAAGATTAATAAAAAAGCGGAATTCTATTGACTTTCTATAGAACACTCCATTCAATAAACAACGCGCAGACGTTCTGCGGAATTTTTCGAAGAATGCGCCAAAAGTTAAAAGAAAATTCAACGAAAAACCCACAGACTTGTCAAGTTAATTTGCACGGTGTTTCTATGAAACTGTTTCGTACGTGCGCAAACAATTGAAATCACAGGAGCCCACACATACCACAAGGATCATAACAGCAAATAGAATTAGCCCCAATCCGACATCCGGAAGCCTGACCATATTGATATGGAATATCTAAAGTAATATTGAAGCCAACAGCTTTGTCCTTCGTGAAAAGCAGATTTGCGGACTGCGCCACGCGCGTTATATATTCATTCTCTTCCGGGATTATATGACGCATGGCGATGTCATAAATTCACGTGCAATACGAGCGAAAATAAAAAAAATCACATCGCTTTTACCCGATTTTTGTCGTCAATGGAGGGCTGTCAGCTGATTTTTCGAGAAATATCTCGGAATCTAAGGGAGGTAGCGAAATTCTTCTTAAAACCTTTTCTGTAGAGCGAGATAAGATCTACAAAAAAAGTTATAACAAAAATTTTGCTATCTGCCTTAGATTCTGAGATATTCATTGAAAACTGACCAATGTCAATATCGGCTTAGACCATTTTGTCGTTTCGCCACTGAAATATCTTCCATCGGAATAGAAACAAGCGCTACGTGTTCCCGATATTCTCGATATCTGCTAATAATAGAGAATAACTGGAGAAACGATGAATGAGTTTGAAGACGGGAATTATTGAGAGGAAATCGATGAAGGAAATCGCTCGGGTGTTGCTTTACTTGATCTCCCTGAGGGTAGGAGGTGGACTGGTGGAGGTGGTCGATGTTTTATCGATACATCGATCAACTGCAGAACCCGGGCTCCCGCCATTCATGTTCTATTAACCCAGCATGCAGAATCTCTATTCTTCACGTTATGCAGGTTGCCCCCAAAAAATGGAATTGAAAAGTGAAGACTTATAGGGTCTTGTCTTTGAAATCGATCCAGTGACGTGGGGCACAATGAGGGGATGAAAAATATTTATCCTGGGGAGACTGCTGCGGGTCGATCTGTCTCCGACGGCTTGATACTCATGATAAATGTATTTGACGGATTTTTTGGGTCGATTTTTTATCATCTTGATGTGTTTCAATGCGGGGAGCGAGTTTGGGTAATTGGAAATTGATACGTGAATGTAATATAGTCTGTAGTTGTTGGTTGTCTACGGTTTCCTTGATTCGCAATTCTCGGAAATAGAAGGTACAAGTGATTGGGTTTCACTCGATGGAATTTTTTTTATGGAAAAAAATGACGAGAAAATGATGTTTTATAGAAAAATATAAAATACGTATTTTTGTGAAGTAGAATAACATTCTGTAAAATTGTCCAATATATTGACTATGTTGTGACAATAGTTATTTTCATCACATGGTCCAAAAGTATTTTCTGACGAATGTGGCTTTGTAGGCCGAGCCGAAGGCGAGACCGAAGGCGAGGCCTATAATCACTTTTGGACCGTGTGATGAATGCAATTTTTTTCGTCAGAAGGCCCGTAAACCAATTTTCCACCTGTTTTACTGAAGGAATAGTAAAATATCGTCCACTCGAAGTATTTTTTATTGAGTCCTAATTCACTCCGATTACCTTTTGGACAGTAAAATTAGAGATGAGAGATCTTCTGGATAATTTTTTCTCGACTTTCCTCTCCGTGCGATATATATCTGCAAAATCGATCCCAATCTACGCGCTCTCGGAGCAATTCCGTTTATTCTCACTGCGACTACGTGCCAATTTTCATTATTACGGTGCAATTCTACTGGGACAGGTGTATACGTATATCCAGTGATGGGGGATTGTTCGCCGAGACATTGAGCCCTGCGAACCTGAAGAATTTCATTTAACCTTACGTTCCCAGGTTTTTCGCTGAGTGAATAGCCAGTTTTTTCTCAGGAAAGCCGAGACCAAGCATGGCTTCAGGGAGTTTTGATTGCAGAATAAAGAAAGTGTGAAATGCCTGGGTTGCGTCTGAGTCAAGTGTTTTCACTCCTATCACAACCCCGGGGGGGAAATTCTAAATCTGCGATGACGTGAATATCACATATAAGTGTCAGATCTTGGATTTTTTCAGGGGGAAAGCGGACTTTCGGCAAAATCGAATTTTTTCGTCAAGTGAAGGTTGATGGTGAAAAATTGAACGTTGATTCCAACTATTTAAGCGACGGGCTATTCAGAACTCTCAAAAGTATGTGGAAAAAGTAAAAACTGAAAAAGTTTTTTTTCTTAGATTTTCAAAGGGTCAGATTTTCCGTTTTTCCAGGGGGAAAGTCGACTTTCGCCAAAATCGAATTTTTTAGCCGGGTGAACGTTGATTCCAACTATTTAAGCGACGGGCTATTCAGAACTCTCAAAAGTATATGGAAAAAGTGAAAACTGAAAAAGTTTTTTTTTCACCGGGGGCCAAAGTGTCAGATCTTGGATTTTTCCAGGGGGAAAGTCGACTTTCGCCAAAATCGAATTGTTTCGTCAAGTGAAGGTTGATGGTGAAAAATTGAGGTGAAACACTACTGAAAATCGAGTTAACTCCACGATTACTTGACTCATTCGGTAATTTTTCTCCAACTTCTTTCTCCGTGCAATTAATGTATGAAAAATATCACGCGCCACTCAGACTAAATGAATAATTAGCACGGAGTTTCTACGGCGGGGGATTCACTCACAAGTGGAATTATTCACATGTGACGTATTCAGAATTCTTCATTTTCTTTGTCACAGTCACGATATGTTATTTACGCCGGATGGAATGCAATTAGGGCATCGCGGGGATGTATTACGCATGGATTGAGTAGTAAATTCATTCAGGGTTCAACAGAGTGGAAGAGCTCCTGCGATGGAGATGATCATTATAATACCACTACGAATATTCAGTTTCGAATATTCTACGAATATTTAATTGATCAACATTTAATTTTACACTTTTTCAAATTTTGTGAAAATCGCAAGGGCAAGAATTAACAAGAAAATATTATTGAGTCCGATATTTTTTCATTCATCCATAAGCAATATTTCCAATGTTAATAAATAAAAAATTTATAAACATTAAGGTCGTATTATTCAAGGTTGAAACTCGAGGTTAAATTTTTTTTAAATAAATCGCGCGAGTTTATTTTTCTGCATGACGACTTCATTTAATTTTGTGGGTCACGAGGGTCTAATAATTCATGATTAACATACATATTTAAAAAATTAACTAACGAATAATAAAATTCTCGATTGAAATTTTTTTTATTCATTTTAATTAAAATTGTTGTAATAATTCAGTAGCGAAGTGGTAAAACGAGATAAGTCAATTTTGACTACTGGCCAGTTTTCAATCAACATCTGGGAATCTAAGGAAGATAGCAAAATTTTTGTTATAATCTTTTTTGTGGAGCCGATTGAGTGCTACAATAAATGTAGTTACGAAAATTTCGCTATCTCCCTTAGATTCGGAACTATTCCTCAAAAAATGAACTGGGAGATAGTCGACTTATCTCCGTTTACCACTTCACTACTGAATTATATATTATATGAAATAAATAATTCATTTTTGTGGAATTCTTTTCTAAAATAGAGTATTTCCTTTTATTTATCAGCAATTTTTATTAAAAATCGATCTTTATGCGTCAGACAATGAAAAAGATAGAATAGCTTGAATGTCTCTCAAATCCGATCGTTGAAGTAGATTCTCCCCGCTATGGTAAGACACCGCCGCAAACTTGAACCGCCCTATATTTACAACCTCATAAATGGGAGTGTCTCATCCAGCTGTCAAGAGCATTCCCTTCAATTGGACTATTTAAAAAATTGAAAGACAAAAAATTATTCATTTTATGTGAATAACAATATAAAGATAAATTAAACTTGAGATTGACTAAAAGTTTTTTCACGAGCTATTTTATCAAATCTATTACTGTTCTTCAAATAGAGTTTATTCAATTCAAATAAATCATTTGTGTAGCTAAAAATTACAATATTTTTGTGGAATTTTTATCTAAAAAAGTTTATTTTTCATTTAATTTAATTAAATGAAAAATATTTTTAATTTTTTTTTATTTTGGTAAAAATAAAAAAATAAAAAATAAATAAAATGAATAAAATAAATAAATGAATAATCATATAATAAAATTAAAATATTTAACAAATTTTTTTTATTTCGATAAAAATTTCTCTTCATGAATCAGACAATGAAAACGTATAGTCTGAAACACTCTCAAATCCAATCGTTGAAGTAGATTCTTTCCGTTATGGTAAGACACTGTTTAAAACATGAACCGTCACATACCTGTAACCTCATGAATGAGAATGTCTCATCCCTTCCAATTGAATTATTAAAAAAATTTAAAGATAAATTATTCATTTGGTGTAAATAAAAACAAAATTAAAACTGACTTTAAGCTTAAATAAAAATTTTTTCATGATCTATTTGAACAAACCTTTTAATTTTCTTCAAATAAAATCTATTTAATTAAAAAAAACCATTTGTCTAGGTGAAAATTACAACATTTTTGCGGAATTTTCATCTGAAATAGTGTAGTTTCACTTAATTGATGGGTAAAAAATTAAAAAAACACAAATTATATATTTTATGTAAACAAAAACAAAATTGAAATTGACCTTAAGCTTGAATGCAACTTCTTTCACGAACTATTTAAACAAATCTATTAATTTTCTTCAAATAAAGTCTCTCTAATACAAATAAATCATCCGTCTAGCTGAAAAGTAGAATATTTTCGTGTAATTTTTATCTAAAAAGTAGTTTATTATCTATTAAATTTAGTGATAAATTTCCACAAAAATTTCTCTCCACGAATCAGACAATGAAAACGATAGAATATTCTGAATCTCTCTGAAATCCAATCGTTGAAGTAGATTCTCCCCGTTATCGTAAGACACCACCACAAACTTGAACCGCCCCGTACCAACAACTTCATAAATGAGAATGTCTCATCAACCCGTCAAGAACAACCCTCCAATTTTTTGTCGCAAAGAGCCCTTCACACTCCTCTCTAAAAAAGCCCGCAATGAGGGCTCCGAGTCGAAAATCCCAGAGAGTGCAATTCTCATGAGCCCTCACGGATAACAAGACAGAGTGCAACGGCGGTGGCCGACAGCTGGATAGACATGCGGATTATTACGTGGCTCATATATCAATGTGCTTTCATTTCAGCAACATTTTATCCTCTCCATTGTCAGCGAATTATGCTCCCCCGGGGTGGATGGTTATTCGCTACTCAATTTCATTTTTTTATTGGATGGAACTGCGGATAATGAACTTGACAATATTATTTTCTTCTAGATCCCTAATTTTTCGTTGAATAATGGGGAAAATTGAAACAAGTGGACAGCGACATTTTTAAAATAAATTAGTATAGTAATTGTTACGAAAAAATTATAAATTAAAAATATGAATAAGTATTCAACATAATAGACTAGTACCTGAGTTTAATAGAGATATAGATTTTTATATAAAAAGCTCATGACGGTATTTCGTAACTTGATAAGCAATGATGCTGTTATTTTTTGAGTGATCGTTGAAAAATCGATGTTTGGAAAAATATCAATTTTTTCGAATCTGTATGAAAAATTACATTTTAATTTGTGTAATGACGAAGCTTCCATTCGGTAACAATAATTATCTTAGAGAGCAAAATAATTATTTCTAACGTGGCAATAATAATAATAAAATTATTAGTCATAATTCTATTTAAGTTAATTCAACAATAATTTCATTACTAAAAATTACTAATTTTTAAAAATTGTTAAAAATCATAAAATAATTGTTTTTATCATTATTATTATTATTATTATTATTATTATTATTATTATTGTAATAAATGTTTTTTTAACAATTTGTATGAAAGAAAAAGAATCCTCAGTGAAATTTTTTGAGAAAATTTGTTGAAAAAAGAAATGAAAAAAAAAAAAAACGTAAATCTGTATTTTCCACACACTTGGTCATTGAGAAATAATAGCAGCCACTTTTATGCGCGTCAATAACATATTTTTCCAGATGAAAAAACATGTTCGAACCACAACCCTTCGAATTGATGTAATTTTTATACTTACGGCTGACTGAAACTATTCGAGAATTGGATCAGTTGAGGGTGAAATGGCAATATCGTGTTTACTCGTTCGAATGATCAATTAGAAGTGGAAAGCCAGGCGCAGTGGTTTTCTTCCGGATGGAGGATAAAAATATGGCCCGAGTCAGTTGAGTGATTGATGGTTAGGATGAATAGACTCTGGATTGAGGAAATTATTCTGACGGAAATAAATCTCCCTCTCTCAGGGGTGAATGCAAATTTTTTTTAATAACGAGTCGGTATTTCCGGATTGTTCCCGGCTGCACAGAACGAGAATGAAGAAGATGGGCTGAATATAAATAGAAAATTTACCGGTAGCTGTTTTCTTCGTGCGAAAGTGTGAAATGATAAACTCAATTTTTTTAGCTCATGATTAATTCATTGGTGGGGGTAATTCAAGTTGAGGAACTCAATATCGCGAAAATCGTAGTTTTAGTTTGGAATTTAAAAATAAAAATTGGGGAGACGGAACTGCTCGGGTATGCGGACTGAAAATATACACTTTCGATTCGTTGGCTCTAATGTGACTGTAAATTGCGGGATTAAACTTCTTTCGGACTGACGATCAATAGAAATAGTTAAATATAGAAATCAGGGATGGATTGCAGATTCAATTTTTGCTCATGTTGAATTCATTTCGCTGAATAATTCATGACTTTCATTCGACATTTCAGTCGATATTATCATATTTTCAATGGAAGCCAGTGGCAGCATGAATTCCAGGTGCTCATGCAGTTGTCAGAGCCACGATTTTCCCCCAATTCCCTTTATTTAGTCAGTTGTCTCCACCACACGGGGAAAAAATTTTCTCTGCCAATAGGTTCCACGTGAGAATATTTGATGAAGTGGAGCTGATTTACTCGAGGGAAATTAATCAGCTTGACAGAAGGAAATTGAATATCTTTCACAAAAATTAAATTTTTGTCGTGATCATCAGAAATATCTCTAGAAGAATTCGAACTGTTGGCAGGAAAAAATATAATCTATTGTACGACAATCATTTGATCTGAGAGAACTCCATAGGTTTATACCATAGAAAGAATACATTGACGAGGAAAGAATATTTTTTTCCCAAAAAAAATTGTCCCCTCGAAATTATTTAGTTTTGCCAATAACACAGTTATCGGCAAGAAAATTGTAGTTTCCTCTTGAAATTATCATTTGTTCCATGGAAATTATAAGTGTTTATTGGACAAAGATATACACTACTCAATAACATTCACTTGATAAAACCGGAGCCTCATAAAATTCTCTGTAGAACGAATGTATTTACCCGAAAGACATATAAATGTCTCACGAGAGCAATTACCACTGCGAAAATTATCATGTTTTGGCGGAAACTTTTTTTTTGTCCACAAGTAAATGGATTCAACACGACAAAAGATCTCTTCAGGGGAACATATAATTTTTCGGCAGAACTAATTTATTCTCCCAGTGAAAATTCCTGGGAACTGGAACTTGCGGAATTGCTGGAATCCAGCGCTTTTTGTCTCTGGATTTGAGTGCCCCGGTCCACAGACATCCCGAGACTGCTACTGGAAACCGCAAACTTTTTCTCCCTGCGATCATAATTAGAACCCCATGAGGAATAATGTGGTCTCGAGATGCAGGAATAGCCTCGCCCACTTGTTCATCATGTAGAATTTATTCAAAGTGTTAATTATAGAATCCAATTTGGGTAATGGAGAAGTGTACGGGCGCATGCATCGTATATTAACATCTCGCTGAGAACATGCGCTCGGTTATCGCGGCAATACACATACTGTAATGCTACACCCGAGCTATTATTTCTGCCTTTTAGGCGCGTTTAATTCTCACTGCGGGCCGATTCCACTCTCTGGGTTCTCGAGAGGTGCCTGCCCGGGGCGAGATACTCGTGTACTTCAGTTTTATATCAGGAGTTGAGGGAAAGAGCGATGTGGAAATTCTTATGGGAATTTAATTAATATGGATAATTTAGTATTTAATGAATTGAACAAAGTGAAATGATAATAGAGAAATAATTATATATTAATTTTTTCATTCTCAAATTCACTTTAAAAATCATTCATTCATTGGATTATTAAATATTGTTTTTTTTCAATCTATTATACTACGTTATGCTATTTATTTAATGGCCAGTTCTTCATTTTTATTTAAAAAAATGCCAACATCATGAAATAAAATAATAACAAAAATAAAAATACATGGACTTTTTCAATTTCAAATTCATTTTAAAAATCATTCATTCATTTAATTTGATTTTCAAATTAAAGAAAAAAAATTTCTATTGAAGTATTAAATATTTGTTGTTTTATAATTTATTATGTTATATTATTCTATTGCTCCAATCGATAGTTTTTAATTTTAATAAACAAAAGTTCAACGTCACGAAATAAAACGTGAATTTATTTAATAAAATTGAAATGATAATAGAGAATTAATTATTTATTAATTTTTTCATTCTCAAATTCATTTTAGAAATCATTCATTCATTTAATTTGACTTTCAAATTAAAGAAAAAAATGTTCTATTGAAGTATTAAATATTTGTTATTTTATAATTTATTATGTTATATTATTCTACTGCTCAAATCGATAGTTTTTAATTTTAATAAACAAAAGTTCAACATCACGAAATAAAACGTGAATTTATTTAATAAAATTGTTCTTTCCTCATTTCAATTCACTGTACCTCGTGGAATAAGTGAGCAAAAGTATTCTGAGGCATGAAAAACTTTTCAGCTTGCAACCGACAAACAGCACTTCAATGTGGCATATTCCCTTCGAGTGGTTCTGAAAGAGGACTAGTTCAATTACAACTTGAAATACGACAAGTTTCTTCCCTCTCAATTGAAAGAAATAATGTTTCCCCAACTTTCTCATTTGCATGGGAGTATATCAGGTGAAACATTCATTTCCACTCTCTGTTTGTTAAAATCTTTTTGTGAATTCATGCAGCAAGGAGAAAAAACTCGTTTAGTTTATGAGTGGAAGCGCCCGGGGGGTTCATGTCCGCAACGAAATTTATAATCTAAATACTCAGAACTATATTTTCAACATCTCCAAATGTCTATTTTTGCGGGTCGACGGAGCCTCAATTTTTGTAATTTTCGTATGCAAAAAATTCTTGTACACGGAGAGAAATTTTGGATAAAAATTATCCTACCGTTCTATAAAAGTGTATCATGAGTCATCGTTTCCTCATTTTCATCCCGAAATTTAGTAAAAATTAATATATGATGATCAAATTTTATTCTACGTCAGAGAAATTTTATCCTGATAAAAATAAAAATGACTGTACCGGTAGGGTGAAATTTATTATGCGTCAGTAAAATTTCTCTAATGTAAAATAAAATCAGATCATCATATAGTAAATTTTACTAAATTTCGGGATAGAAATGAGGAAACGATGACTCATGATACAGTTTTATAGAACGGTAGGATAATTTTTATCAAATATTTCTCTCATTTTTGCGCTGATGAAACAAAAAATCATGAAACATTTGAACCCAATATCACCCCAATTTCCTTGACAAATGAGATCAATACATCGTTAATGATATCCTCAATGCATGCGCATCGATAATGTAATTAGCCCTTGGTGTGCTTGAATCCCACCGGCTCGAGGGACAACAGAGCCAGCGGCGGCTGTAGAAATGAGGTATTATGGATAGAACGAGGATAGTTTACAGCCACCGAGTATAAACGGGAGACACATAACGGGATGGCATCCTGACGCTCATTGTTCAAAGACAATTTAGCCCTCATTACCTTGGTGATTAAAGCGCTCCATCGGCGGAGAATCCACAGCCACTGGAGTGACAAAGGGGGCGAGAGAGCTCTGCCGGGGGTCAGAGGGCATTACATGAGAATCGTGTTATTATCTTGACCTACGTTTTGTCATTAATTTATAATGAGTCATTCTCTAAAGTTATTATCCAGGCAAATTTATGTTCCAATAAATAAAAACTGTTTGAATCGAATGAAACTCTATTCAAAAATTTTTCTAGCCCAAGTTTTTGTTGCTAATTAATATATTTATAGATTTATTTCAGTGAAAATGCATCAATTATGTGGAATAATAATTTTTTCTATCAAATAAATCCAAGTGAATAAGAGATTTTTACATGTTTATCAATTATAAATTATAAACCAATTTAGGATCATAAATTACTAACAATTATCAATAAATTATTCATCAATTATAATAATAAATTAATTTTTGCATTAATAAAATTTTAATTAACAAAGTAATTAAAAAGTCAATTTGCCATCGTTAATTAATAGTATTTATTACTCAATTATCGATTATTCATCTTGATAAATTAATAAATTCCCTTTTCCCATTGATGAAATTAATTTGAAATGTACAGAACACTTGGGGTAAAAAATGTGTCATTGTATTAGATATCTTGAATGGATTTATTCTCAAAAAAAAAATTCCTTGAATTAGTAATAATATCAAAGTAGGACATCCAGAAGACCGACTATCTGCACTTTAGACTTTCCTCCAAGCAGTGAGAATCGATATCCCATTGTTTTATGCCACGAGAGTGGAGCGCACTCTTCCCCATTCTGATTCAATAATCCCCTGATTTTATTTATTTATACTGGAGTAACTCGTTTGCTCATTCGTTCCTCCTTCTTTGTGCAGGTCTTGGCGCCGGAGTCGGTGGGACGGTGGATTGGAGAGAATGAGGACTTTATACTCGATTGGCTTGATCCTTCTTGCTACCGGGATCGCTCTAGCCCACGCGAAATTGTACGTGAATGTTACGGGTGATATTACCCTCGGGGCACTGTTTCCGGTTCACAGGAAGGGGAGCAACGGCGAAAGCTGCGGGAAAATTCAGGTAAAGGTTTTGGCTCATCGTCGGCAGAGAGCGAAATTCCGTTCTAGGTCTTTTTGAATCGGTATCGAGGGATTTTTATTTCTTGATTTATTCGTCCATTCGATCATCAACCGATTGAACAGTGAATTTTCCTGTTGACTCGTTCTATTTTCTTCTATTTTCAAAAAATGTAATTTCTTTTTATAGTATATGAAAGTATAGGGTACCCCCATGTGACCCACATATGACCCTCATGATCCTTATTCTGATCCTTGGAACCCTTAATCTGACCCTTTTTAGACCCTCACGACCGTTAATCAGATCCTTGTGGCCCTTACTCTGACCCTCGCGACCCTTATTCAGACCCTCATGGCCCTCATAACCCTTATTATGACCCTCGTGATCCTTATTCTGACTCTCTTGGCCATTATTTTGACCCCCGTGATCTTTATGACCTTTATTCTGATCGTTGGGACCCTTAATCTGACCCTCATGGCCCTTTTTAGACCCTCATTACCCTTTTTAGACCCTCATGACCCTTAATCTGATCCCTGTGACCCTCAATCTGACCCTCATGACCCTTATGATGCATATTTTAACCCCCGTGGCCCTTATTTTGACCCTTATGCCCCTTATTCTGACCCTATTACTATACCATGCTAATGCAATACTACGTTTTCATTTTGTTGTCAATTTTGTTTTTTCGTCCTAAAATTTTTATTTTTTTTTATTGCTTCCGAATGAGAGCTTTGTAATCCTTCAAATTTAAGTTTTGGTTTTTGTGTGTTATATCGACTTAGGAAAATCCAAAAAGTCCTAAAATCTAATTTTTAGACCTCGTCCGCACATTTTGCTCAGCGATTATCATTCGGACGGTAAAATTTCAGAAATTTTGTCGACAATCTTTCCTCAACTTTGTTCTCCATGAAAAAAATACAATGAAATTCAACGAATTTCCGATCCACCTTTAAAAGAGCAAAAGCTCCAAAAGGTCACGAAATACAGGATCTTGAGAGCTTGTCAGACGCCAATGTTGGTCACAATTTCCCGAGCCACTTGACTCGCACAAGAACCGAGGGATGCACCCTCGAATTGCCGAATCTGGCTCGGGTCCAGCTGGCCGAGCGGAGAGCAGCAAAAAATTACGGAATATCTGCACTGAGGAAAAGTCAATCGATTCGTTCCGCAACACGCACCATTCAGCTTTCTCCATTTCCCTCAGTACGAATTCGTGTTTTTCTTATTTCAGTGGGAGGATGGGATTCAGCCCCTCGAGGCGATGCTGTACACAGTCAAGCAGATAAACAAGGATCCAAAGCTTTTGCCTGGAATTAAACTCGGAGTACTCGCGTTTGACTCTTGCGATAATGCTAATTACGCACTTGAGCAGGCACTTAATTTTGTTAAAGGTGAGTTGTTCAGTCGAAACATCAGAAATCGCCCCCAAACTTCCCAATTAACCGGCGACGGTGGCCGAAGCGGTTAAATTGCTCGGCCGGACGGCAGGACCCGTGCGGCGCGGGTTCGAGTCCGGCTTGGGGCAATTGCAATTTTTAATCTTTCGGAAACCGTCGAACGGAAGTCTGGACACCGAGAATCATCGGAGAAGTGTTAGGGAAACATTCTCCGATGAAGCTCGGTCGATGGACGCCGGTGTCGACCAAGGTTTCCCATGGTTTCCTTTGATCACCAGAAGAGTCTGTACATGGGGTACAGCTCCTGGGGTACAATGCGACACGGTTGGAGAGTAAGTCGGCCCATGAAACCGCAAAACATGTAAAAACCCGAATAGGGTATATGATAGCAAAAAAAAAAAAAAAAAAAAAAAAAAAAAAAAAACTTCCCAATTAACAATTCGCATTCTCCGCAACATCCGCGCAACCCATTAAAACCCTTTAAAATTCTCCCGGCTTGATCCACAGGTTTCATAGCTCACGTCAATGAATTCCACGAGCAGGAATTTCAGTGCTCAGACGGAAGTATCCCAAGATTCCTGGGTGGGGGTTTCGACAAAGTCGTTGCGGTGCTCGCAGCGCAGTCGAGTTCCGTAACACTGCAGGTGAGTACATACAAAGTGAAACAAAAATCCGATAAAGTATTCCAGTGTAGATGGATCAAAAGCCACATGCCCTCGAACGTCGAATTATCCCTCGTCAGTGAAATTTCTCTGGGACCTTTTTCCCGCTGCGCCCTGCGGCGTAAACAATCTCGTCAAAGGGTGGCGCATTGAACGCTGCGGAGGCCTCGATGACGCCTGGCGCCGACACAAAAACAGTCGGGGATTTTTCGATATTTCTCGCCTCTTTCGCGACTAATTAAGCAGCAATTAACCTTGTCAACGGATCGAGACCATTTTTATTGTATTGTTGAGGGAAATGACGGGAGTTTTTGTTGAAGAAAACGGAAGGTTTTCCGGAGGATTAATTTATTTTATAACAATCATATTTTTTCGCGGCAAATGAATTTAACGCGATTATTTATTTTTATGAATAAACAAAATTTTAATGAAGGAGGAATTAAACTTGTCAACGTATCCAGACAAAATACGATGGGATTTAATTATTTATTTACCTATTTATTTATTCATTTTACTATTCATTTATTAAATGAATAAATAGATGAATAATATATTATATTAAATTGTATTATATTTATTTATGTAATAAATAAATAGTAAATTTGATGAATAAATAAATGAGTAAATTAATATTTTCTGTTCTGAAAAAATTTCTGATGCGTAACAAATTCAATACAATTATTTATTTTTATGAAAAAACACCTTCAATTAAGGAGTAATTAACCTTGTCAACGGGTCGAGACTCTTTTTATTGAATTACTCCATTGGCTAAATCGAATTGACGACATCTCGAGGGGAAAAAGGGGTCGCCGGTGGCCAACGGAACAGAACAGAACAAAACATTCGCGAAACTCAATAACACACATATTGACTTAGGAACCTTTCAGGGCGGACATTCAATTTATCCCACACACAGCGGTTTTTACGGAACATTCGCTAGTGCTACTGATGGCAGAAGGCAATTTATCGACAAACCAGAAGCAATATTTTGAAACGATAAATAAAGCAGCGAATAATCAGTTTAAAAGTAACGACGAATTGGACTTTTTTTTAAAATAAAAACAAATGTTTGTTTGATCCAAATAAAGACTTCATTAGTGACGAATGAAATGGTAAAATAGTTCTTTATTCAGATTAAATTATTTATTTATTCGTTTCTAGTCGATTATTCACTTGGAATTAATTTATTTTTCAGGTATTTTATGTAATAGAAATATCTTCGAGGGAATGAATACATGAATTTATCAATTTTCAGTTGAAAAATATTGTTGAAACACAATTTTGCTTCAATAAAAATTAATATTAACAACCATAATCTTTTCTTTTGAATTGAATAAATGTGTTTATATAATTTGATTTTGTTTCATTTTTTCCTCAATTAAACTTTATATTTATTTACGTTTTTATTCACAGGGAATCAATAGTTCTTCAGTACAAAGAAATGTTCTCTCAATCGAATAAACATTTCAACAGTTATTGTTTAAATAGTGAAGAAGAGAACGAATTTATTAATATATAATAATCCTTCATTGGGAATTAATGAATTATTCATTTCATGTAATTAGAGCATTTTCATAAAAATATATATAAGTTTATCAATTCCTGATATTGTTGAAATCAATCGGAGAAAAAGGGAAAAATGAGAAATGCTAAATAGAGAGTTTTATGTCATTTAAATCGGTCATATCTCTCAAGTTTGAATTAAATTCCAATGAATAATGTCAACTTGTTCCACATATAAATCCCAGGTAGCCTCAATGCTCCGGCTATTTACCGTGCCTCAAGTATCTTACATGGCAACAACCCCGTCGCTCAGTAACAAGGAGCGATATCCGCATTTCTACAGGACTGTGCCGAGTGACGTCAACCAGGCCCACGCGATGCTAGAAATATTGAAGTGAGTTTTTCTATTCTCGGTCTTTAAACTCTCGGTATTTAAACCCATTGAATGAAGATCACCGATTTCATAACTTTGAAAACAATGTGTTTGACACATTAACATCTAAATTTCGATAAATGTGGACCTCCGCATGACAAGGGACCACTTTGTCTTTGTGTTATGTATACTCTGATAATATTGATAACATTCCGTACATTTTGAGCCGAAAATGATCTTCATGGGGTCAAAAATGACGTCGTTGGAGAAGAGGGAAAAAACAATTTAAGGGTGCCAAGTGAATTTGGCGATGACCTTGAAAATTGACATTCACCAACAAAGTTATAATTTTTTTAATTAATAGTATTAGACAGACGGTGAACGTCGGTGATAATTTTAAAATTTTAGAATTTATGGATATCGAGAAATTAAATAAACAAAATCAGTCTTATACGCGGCCTCTTATGGAGTTTTGATTAAATTGAACGTTTCAACCCCCTAGGAACTCAAGAAAAATTTGAAAAAATTTGAAGATATGGGGAATGATGTGTTCAATGTGATGGCGACAAAAAACAATGGGGTACCGGGGTGAATAAGAGAGATATTTCAACCCGCCGTACCCATTTGATCCCATGCTTTCTCGAGGTTCGTCACGCGAAATAGAGGATTTTCCGCATTTATTTTCTCGATGTCTAGTTCCGGTTGCGGGTTTGAAATTTCGTCGGATGGATGAATACATATTTCTCCAATGATGGAGGGAAAGAAAAAATTTTTTTTGAATCTTTTTTCAAATTTACTTGGCACCCTTAACATTGGTGCAAATGGGAGTTGCTGAGACAAAAAGTTGAGATATCTCGGAAACTAGAATCGACAAAGTGGTCCTCTTTTATGTGGACGTCCACAAATATTTATTAATTATATATTAAAAATTAGAAAATACTTATAATATTTTTAATTCGATGAATACATCATTTATCATAAATAAATAACATTGATAATAATAGAAAAATGATAATTTTATGATCATCATCTTTATTATTTCATTCGTTAAGTTCATTTTTAAAGAAAATGAATAAATGAGGGAATAATACAATAAATAGATTATCCCGATGAATAATTTTCCCCAGACGATTCCAGTGGACTTACGTATCAGCGGTTTACTCGGACACAGAATATGGCAATCGCGGATACGAGACACTGGTATCCCTCGCGAATAACTATTCAATCTGCTTCAGCGCACCACAGAGAATAGACAAGGAGCGTTTTGTCGATGAGGACTACGACAATGTCATTCGTACAATCGCGAACAAGACTGAAGTTAGAGGTAACGTTTTCAATCAATTTGAACTTATTCCTCCCTCCTTTGTCCCCAATTCTCCCTGACCCATTGTTCACAGTGGGTTTTACCCCTTTTGTTCAGCACTGACACCTAAAGTTTGGGGGAGAGTTTCAAACTGTTGCTGGGATATTCAGATGGAATATTCATTTAGAATAAGTCTGAGAAGTTGGAAAACGTATTCGGGGTTTACGTGGGATGAACGATTTGTTTTGTTATGGATAGATTGAATTCTGAGGGGAATTAGGGGAGGGTGGGGCAAAACGGCCCCCCTTCAATTGTCAATAACTTGTGAATGACATTGTGAAAATTCCCAGTTTCAACTTCATTTTGAAGATAATTTTTCATTCTTCAAAACGAGCTCTAACTCATCCCAATCGGATTATTGAATCGGAAAATATTGACGATTGAAGGGGGACCGTTTTGCCCCATCCTCCCCTATTAATTTATAATTGCGGGTTTTTGAGCGGTTCGTGGATGAAATGTATCGAACTTTCTACTACCTTTTGGGAGATTTTTTCGGGAAATTTCGCAATTCATTCGCGTGTTTTTTCTTCCGATTGGAAATTTCAATTTTCTTTTTTTGAATTCTAATTTTGGCCTCAAGAGTTCAAATATGCAAATATGCTATTTTTAGATTATGTACAGATGGATGAATATGTATGTGTAAATGTGAAAAAATAATCTGTGTACTGAGAAAATAATTGTTTGAATGAATCCAATTGTGATTTAAAATAGTCTTCCCAATGCCATCTTGATTGAGTTTGTCATGAGATTGATTGCATCATCTGTTGTTCAAAAAAATTATTTTGGCAATGACAATGTTGGCTGCCAATGTTGGGGCAATGTCGGGCCAATGTTGAATTTACCGAATCATATAATTAAATTTAAAACCCATCGTCATAACAATTCCCTTCGAAACCAAATTGTTAATTTATTAGCAAAAATATATTGACTACGCTATAACAAAAGCACTTTCTGACTTGTTTCAATGGAAATGTTCTACTGCGTATCATCGAAAATAAAGAAATTTTTTGTTAAAAAATTTGATTTCCAAAACAATTATTTCTTATGAATGAAAAAGCTTCAAATTTCTTCATTCAATTTAATTGATTTCCTTATTCTATTATTGAATGCTCAACGCCTCATAGATCAATTAGTTGATAGAAAAATTAATCTGCAGTCGTTGTGATCTTCTCCGAGAGGAGTACAACCCTCCGCGTGCTGGAGGCAGCGAGAAGACTGGGCCTTGGCACCAGATTCGTTTGGATCGGCAGTGACGCATGGTCCAACACAAACCACCGTGAATTTCTCAATCCCTGGAATCGCAATAAGTACGAGGAAATGGTACTTGAGGGGGCTCTCGCAGTACAGCCATTGTCGAGAAATCTCGGGGGCTTCGATGACTACTTCAAGAATCTATCGCTCAGCCATGAAAAGATTAATCCCTGGTTTCGGGAGTTCTGGGAGAACTATCACAGATGCGGAAAATCTGGAAATGTGAGTCACTGGGTCAAATTGAAAATGTCGTTGTCGATTCGATAATAAATCTCTTATTTATTTTGGATAATTTGAATGAAAGACGACCCACCGCCCTTTTAAATTCTAATATTGCCCAAGATTTTTGGTTTAAAATAGTCATTTTCCAACGCAACATGATTATTATAATTGAAAACTAATCGGACTCGCCTGGGAATGACTCGATTGGAGAAACACGATTTTAAAGAAATAAATGCTTCTCTCAAATTACTGAATATTTGGCAAAAATATATTTTTTTCTCAGTGCAATGTCCTGCTCTCGCAAATTATAAATTGTACAGTGGGACGCAGGGACGAAGAAATATTGAATATTCGAAAATATTCAATGACAGAATTAAATTGTAAATGAAGACGTTTATAACTTCATTAATTTATACCATGTTTTTTTAACATTTTTCTTTTTAATTTTCGTCTTCACAATTAGATTAATTCAATTTCATTCATTATTATTGTTATGATATATTTTTTTGTTCACTATCGCCCTTAGAGTCCGAAATATTCCTCAAAAAGTCAACTAGGAGTTTAGTCGACTTAAGGGGAGACTACTATGAGTTTTAAAAGTCGTGGGTTATTGGAGTGAGACTTTTCATACGTTGAAGATCGGTTATATAGATCTGAAAACAAATAATTAGTGCAAAAAAATTTTTTTTTATTGTTCGTTTGCCCGAAAACGCTTAAAATGTCAAAAACAGTCCAGGGCCTCCAATTTTTGAGCTACGAAGGATTTTTTTTTTCAAAATTTTCGGAAAAATATGTGGAATAACAATTACGAGCTAGTTTTTTTTTAATTCGCCTCTTAGGCTAAATTTTTTTTGTATTTTTTACACAAATAGTGAATTTTTTTATAGAAAAAAACCGAAATCAGCTGTGTAGGAGTCGAATTCGAAAAAACTGGCTCGTAATTGTTGTTTCACACATTTTTCCGAAAATTTTGAAAAAAAAATCTTTTGAAGCTCAAAAATTGGAGGCCCTGAACTGTTTTTATCATTTTAAGCGTTTGCGGGCAAACGACCAATAAAAAAAATTTTTTTTTCGCTAATTATTCGTTTTTAGATTTATATAATCGATCTTCAACGTATGAAAAGTCTCACTCCAATAGCCCACGATTTTAAAAACTCATAGTAGCCTCCCCTTAAAGGATAATAATAATTCTGCCATTGATTATTTCCGAATAATACCGAATATTAACGTAAAACGTTTGAATAACTTTGGAAATTCTCAATTAACCCAAAACGATGTCATTTCATTGTCAACCTCAGGGGACATCCTGCAACGATCCGTCACTGAAAATGAATTCTGAAACTGGTTACAAGCAGCAAAAGTTCCTCCACTTCGTACGTGATGCTGTGTATGCTGTAGCGCATGCACTCCACGACATGCAGGTAAATGTGTGCGGTGAGCATTATGAGGGTATGTGCGAGGGGATGAGACACATTGATGGTGAGACTCTTTCGAGATACTTGAATACGGTCACGTTTAAAGGTGAGAGTGCTTTACACTGATTATTTCAAACACTCGAGGGCACTCGAACAAACATTTTCGTAATGACGATTGTATTTTAATGTGGTTGCAGATGAGGCGGGCAATCCATTCAGATTTGTTAACAATGTCGATGGCCCATTGAGGTATACCATTTTGAATTATCAGAAGGGGGACGACGGGACTTATCGGTGGCACGTCGTGGGTAATTACACACGTGAGTTGAGGAAATGGTGATGTTAGAATTAAGGATATCCAATACTTTGGCGATTTAAAGTAGCTCTACCCTTACGGTAAATTCAAAGATTATTGAAAACTGCAAAAAAATTGCAGAAAACTCGATTAGATTCGGAATTCTAATTTTTTTCTCAATTTGGTTGTCGTTTTGGTTTTCCAAAGACGAAATGTTTAAAAATCAGGATTTAACCCAATGTCTTATGTGAATCAAAGATTAAAATCTGATTTTTTATTCATTAGATGTGGAAAAATCAAGAATTTTTTTGACACCTCATAAAAAATAATCCACCGTTTTGCAAACAAGTTTTATTATTTATTTATAAGGAGGAAATGTTTAAAAAAATATCAATATTTTGCGAAATTTAGTTTAGATAATACTGACTGGGTATGAATTTGAAGGGGAAGGAAACACGCGCAAAAAATTTATTGGGGAAACCTAGCGAATTCGATAGAAAATATTTAATGAAAACTATTTTATTAAAAAATTCACTAGAATTTCATCTTTTTACTTTGATACAAAAATTTAATTCTCCTTAATATTTAGACAGAAATTTATTTCTGTTCCGGAAATTTCAGACATTTCACTGCAGGAAATGTTAGATTGTAATCGTGAAGTCATTAATATTCCCAGTGTCCAAGAAAAGATGTGAAGAATGGAGGTAACAGAGTGGAAGGAACGGAAAAAAAGTAATTACGGAGACAAACGATTCGAAGCGCGAGGGAAAATTGAATACAGGAGAGAACTATCAATATTCAAGGTCCAATAACTCGAGTATTGGAGAAAAATCGTGGAAAATCCATATGTACGACTCCAGTACTTTAATCGATTTTTCCTCGGGAATTTCTTCTCATGAATTTTAATTAAATGTCAGAGCTTTTCAGGGGAATCAACTTCTGACTGCTTCACCTGGCGTTTTCTAATTACTTTATAATTCAAGTTACTTCGCGATTGAATTCGATTTTGCATTTTCAATTATGGAAGACGTTGATGTGATTGATTGCCGAGGTAGAAATTGTTTCATTTGAACATACGTAATTTCCGAACACGAAAGATGAGATGATTCAATGAATTATGGATCTTATCACTTTGAGACGGACATCGGCATAATCATAAATTTTGATTAAAGTTGAGTTTCAGATAAGTCAATTGTTAGTATTACTCACCAATTTTTTAATTATTGAATTAATCATCAATTTCAATATTCAAATTCCGAATTATTTTATCAACCAATAATTGCATTCGCAAGATTGACGATTATTTCGCAAATCGAAAAATATTTTTATGACATTGAGAAATATTTACTGAATAGTTAATTGACAATTTTATATTGTCAATTATTTAGTTAATAATCAATTGAAAAAAAAAATTAGTCAACAATTATTATATTATTTTTTTAATTTCAATGAAGATGAATAAATCTTAATTACTGTAAGGTGCAACTTCTCATAATATTACTAAATTAATGATTGACGCCGATCTATGCCCTGAGCAGCTGCATTCTGCGAATTCGTTGGAAAATTCTATGGAATTTCTATTGAACTTTGTATCATTTTTCGGCCGATTCTATTGAAATCTTCGATATAAAATTAAATTTTGAAGTTAAATTTTTAAAAAGTCAATTGTTATTACTACTCACCATTTTTTTAATTATTAAATTAATCATAAAATTAAATATTCGAATTCCGAATTATTTTATCAATCAATAATTGAGTTCGGAAGATTGACGATTATTTCGTTAGTAGAAAAACACTTGTATGACATTTAAAAAAATTTACTCAATACTTGGTTGACAATTCCATATTGTCAATTATTTATTTAATAGTCAATAGAAAAAAAAATTAATCAACAATTATTATATGATTTTTAAATTTCAATGAAGATAAGTAAATCTTATTCCAGATTTTTTTTTGATTTTCTTGAGGAAAAGAACAGAAAAATAGAGTGAAAAAGAACTTAGAAAATTTGATCCGGAGAAATTCTCCAGAAAATATCTCAATGGAATGAGTTGCATAGAAAAATCTAATTCTATTAAATTTTTCTATAGACTAATTCCTATTGAACATTTCAATAGAAATCCGATACAATATTCCAGCGAATACGCTACATTTTTCTATTAAATTTTTTCATGCGCGAAATTATCCACAAATCAGTATTACCATAATCCCCATTCCCTCTCCCCCCAGAAAGCGACAGTGGCGAGCCGATTCTCCACATAAACTCAACCCTCATGAAGTACCGTAGCCAGGGTGCACTAGGCCGCAAGTTCTTCCCGAACTCCACATGTTCAGAGACCTGTCTTCCCAATCAAGTGAAAGTTCGTGAGAAGGTCGATCCCTGCTGCTGGAGATGCAGAAACTGCGGTCTGTACCAATGGAAGGTCGACGGTCACAGGTGTGAGGACTGCGAGTGGGGCACAAGACCGACTAGCGACAGAAAACTTTGCGCACCCATTGAGGAGGACTTCATCGATTACTCGAGTCCTTGGGCGGTAGGGACGATGGCAGTGGCCAGCTGTGGTAATAAGACGCTTTATTCCCTCGTACATAAAGTTTGACATAATAAAAACTCGAATGTTTATGGTTGCCTGTCGTGAAATGTTTTTATTCGTTTCATTAGAACGTAAAAAAGTCATTTCAATGTTTGAATATTTCTTTATTTAAAATCTTTCAGCCTTTTATAAGTAATTATTCGTTGATTGAGCTTTCGTTCTCATTATTTTCATTGTTTTATAAATAAATAAATAAATAAATGAATAAGTGGATAAATGAATAAATAAACAAATAGAAAAATAAAATGAATTATCTCTCTAGATTATAAAAATCCAAATCGACTTCTGGTAGTGAAAATTTGGTACTCAAAATTAGAACTGCAAAATCAAAGATCACAAGGGTCATGAAGGTCAAAATATGGGGCATGAGGGTCAGAATAAGCGTCTCGAGGGTCATAATAAGTCAGATTAAGGGTCATATGGGTCAAATGAAGAATCACAAGGCTCACAAGGGTCAGATTAAAGGTTCAAATAAGGGTAATAAAGGTCAGATTAAATGTCTAAATAAGAGAGTCTCAAGGGTCAGGGTAAGGGCCCAAGTAAGGGTCATGAGGGTCAAAAACCAAGGTTCAGAAACTAAGGGCTACAAGGGTCCTAATAAGGGTCATAAGAGGGATCACGAGGGTTATAATGAGGGTCAGATCCAAATAAGGATCATAAAGGTCAGATTGAAGGTCCAAATAAGGATCACAAGGTCATAGTAAGGGTCGTAATAAGGCACATAATAGGGGTCACGAGGGTTATAATGAGGGTCAGATTAAGAACCCAAAGAAGGGTCGCAAGGGTCAGATTGAGCGTCCAAATGAGGGCCACAAGGGTCGGATTAAGGGTCACACAGGTCAGACTCTCTACATAATAAAAATCCAAATCGACTTCTGGCGATGAAAATTTGGTACTCGATATTAAGACTCCGTAATTACGGGTCAGAAGGGAAGAGGGAAAGTAAGGGTCGCGACGGTCAGATTAAGGGTCACAAGGTTCAGAATGAGGAGCATGGGGGTCATATGTGGGTCATATGGGGGTTGGCGAGCGGGTGAGCAGGGGGTTAATCCCCTAGTGATTATATATTACCATTAACAGAGGTAAATACTATATCTAAAAATCAATAGCTTAAATTTCCATTTCCCAGGAATTCTTCTAACGATATTCGTCCTGTCAGTCTTCTGGATCTACAGTGATACCCCGGTGATAAAAGCCTCTGGCCGTGAGCTATCATCCCTCCTCCTCCTAGGTACCCTAGTATCATTCCTAATGACATTCGCAATCGTCGCTGAACCGACCACCGAGACCTGTGCGATCACTCGTTTCGGAATTGGATTGTGTTACACTCTCTGTTACGCCGCACTGGTCACCAAGACCAACAGGATCCACAGGATCTTCAATAAAAAATGCCACAGTCCTCACAAGCCCAAGTACACCAGCCCGAGGTCACAACTCATCATCACGGGAATTTTAACATTCGTAGAAATTGTTATTAATGGCATTTGGCTGCTGCAAGTTCCACCGGCTATTGCGCATTCCTATCCCACGAGGGATTCGAGACTCAGGATATGCCAGGGGCTGGATGATAGGTCTTATATGGTGGGATTGGTCTATCCTTTTATTTTAATTGGTGAGAATATTTCGAATTTCAGGAAATTGAATTGTTGATTTTTTTTAAAGGAATGCGAATTGAATTTTGAACCTGGTAATTGCATTATTGTGGAAATGAATGAGTGCATGGATTATTTAATTAATCAATCAGTCAATTAAGGAATTATTAATTTATTGATTTAGATCTTACTGGAAAAAAAATTATAATGTGCAATTATTGTGGAACAAAATTTCAAAAAAATGAATTTCAAAATTCGTTTGAATGATTTCTGCAATTGATTTGTCAATTGATGGCAATTAGTGGAAATATTTAACAAAGCGGAATATTTAATATTTTCATGCAAAATCTCATGTGTTCGACTAAATTTTCTAGAGACTGAATAAATAAATGACTAAAATACTCAATCAGTTAATTAATTAATTGATTTCTTGAATAATGAATTATATTAATTGTGCAAATATCCAAAAAGAGATTCATGAAAAAAAGAAATTTTTGATTGAAATATTTAATATTTTCAAGAAAAATTTATTTATTCATTTATTCATTATTTTGTTTATTCATTTGAAAATTGAATACATCAGTGACTAAAATACTCAATCAGTCAATTGATTAATTAAGTAATCCCCTGAATAATGATTTATATCAATTATTCAAATACAAAAAGAAATTCCTTAATAAAATATTTGCAAAAATTAAAACACAAAATTAAAAAAAAAAATCATTCGTCAATTGAGTAAATTTTTTTTTCACAGTCACCTGCACAATATACGCAATTAAAACTCGGAAATGTCCCGAGGGATTCAACGAAACCCGTCACATAGCATTCACGAATTATACAACGATGGTCCTCTGGCTGGCATTTGTACCGCTGTACCTCGCCTCTGCGAATAATTCAATTCGAGTTGTTACACTGGCCCTATCCCTCTCCCTGAGTGGTCTCGTGCAGCTCGGTTGTTCATTCTTCCCGAAAGTTTACATTGTACTGATGAAACCGGAGAAAAATACGAAGGAACTTGTTATGGCACAGCACAGGAGTTCATCGTATTTGGCAACGCCCTCGGCAACACCAATCGTCGTCCTCAATGGTAATCCCTTCTTGTTTCCCACACCATCGAGAAGGCCGTAAAAGTTGGTACAATATTTCACTCATCATACTGTCAATTTTCAATGACAATAACGAATGAAAATATATACTGGGGTATTTGGACACGAAAACTGGTGATTTTTTTCTTCCTTGAAGTTTGGTTTGGGCTGATTTTAATTAATTTAATTTAATGTTATTTCATTTCGTTCAATGACTCATTAACAAAGCCTTGGATTAAAAAATTTTGTTACTTTTAATCTCCAATAAATGTGATTTCTCTCGGGTTTAGAAAACCCTGTGGAAACGAGAAGAAATTAAACGCTTTTACATTTTTTTTTCATCAAATTTCGTATTTTTATTCGCATTTTTTTTTTCATCAAATTTCGTATTCTGATAATTGTAAAGAACAATTAGACGTCTTTATAATTGTTGAATGGTGCTCCAAAATCCCGACTCGAAGAGTTAAATCTCGTGGCATAAATTAGGCGAAAACTTATGAAATTTGGTTTGTTTATGAATTTTTAATTAATCACCAATTTATTTTAATTTAACGACTCAGTAACAAACAGTTGGAGACAAAATTTTTCTTAGTTTTCGTTTCCAAATAATGAGACATCTCTCCAATTAAATGCTTCCAAATTTTTTTTATTTCAATAATTTGTTTTCAAGAAAAATTCTCTAATTAAACTGCAAATAATTCGAAAAATTGTGTTTAATACAGTTAATAACAAAATGTGTTGAATTTTATGATACGTGAAGTCATCCTCAACCTCTCGTCATATTCTAGTACATGAAGGGAACAACTGCACATCATTCTAATCGTCAAATCATACTCTAAAGCTATGGATTAACGAGTTAAACCTCGTGGAAAAAATTATTTTTCGTATGTTCCTCAGGTCATGCCATAAAATCGAGCATGAGGGACAGCCAATCATCCCTGCGGTCTTCAAGAGTAAGCAGTAATGCATCAAATTTCTGTAAATATTACATTGATCATCCTAAATACTATTCCAACGTGTCGAGAAATACGAAACTTCATTTTCATTATTTCAGATAATTTGAAACCTCTCATAATCGACTCAGATAGCGGATCAATGGAAGGGACGACAGAGAACGCGAGCGACTCCGAGATAATCTCATCTTAAAACCCCGAACACTACGACTACGTGAGGGTAGAATAGATATCAATCATCGCGCTGTTGAAAATTTCGAATTGAAATCGTCAATAGAAGTTTCTTGAAACTGAATATTTCGTATTTTCAGGTTTTACAGAAAATTACAATGAAATAGACCTCAATTTTCCAGAAATCTCGAACATTATGTAATGAAATTTTTTAAAAATAATAATAATTGAGTACTTGCATGATTTTTTTTATTAATAGATGCAAATTGTTGAAAAAAATAAAAGACGAGTATTTTTATTCCTACAAATGATGAAAAATACGTGATTTTTTGCGCTAAACGAAACCTGTTGTTCTATTCGTTGACATTTTCCACTGAAAATATGAAACTCATGCCTCGCCTTCAGTTCCAAGGATCTTCTGCTGAAAATCCACGTATGAAGAAATTCAATAGAAAAACTTAGCGAATTCGCTGGAAAATTCGATTGAAATTCTCTAGAAATCCTACTGAGATTCTATTAAAATTTTAGGGAATTGTCGGTAAAATTCCTAATTCATATCTTCAATAGAAGTTTCTTGAAACTGAAGATTTCATATTTTCAGTTCGTACAGGAAATTAAAATGAAATAAACCTCAATTTTCCAGAAATATTGAACTTTATCTCATGAATAATTTCTAAAATGATAATAATTGAGTACTTCCATGATTTTTTTAAATTAATAATGGATGCAAATTATTGAAAAAAAAATAAAAGACGAGTATTTTCATTCCTACAAATGATGAAAAATACGTGATTTTTTCTGTTACAAAAATGAAGCGTTAGATATTATTCACCAGACGATATGATTCAATAAAAAAATTCACCTAATTTCCGATTACAATGAGAAATTATGAAAAATAAAAAAGAGAATCATTTCAAATAACAGTGATTATTTTCAGAATAACAAAAGTCTAGACAATTTCATGAAATTGCAATAAAATTTCTTTCGTAAGTGAAAATGACAATTAACTCTCTGTATTCTGTAAGAATGAACAATTCAATTCATTAAAGTTATAGATGTTGCATTTTGTTTACAATCGAGGCATAATTGAGTTATGAAATGCCGGTAAAACACGTTAATTTTTAAGGATATCAATCGCTAAACGAAACCTGCTGGTCTATTCGTTGACATTTTCCACTGAAAATATGAAACTTACGCCTCGCCTTGAGTTCCCAGAATCTTCTACTAAAAAATCACATGTGAAAAACGTCAATAGAAAAACTTAGTTAATTATTAGCTTAATTATTACGTATAAAATTAATCAATTAATTAGTTAATTAACTAGTTAATTAATTAATTAATTATGTAGTTAATTATTACTTGGCGAATTCGTTAGAAAATTGCATTGGAATTATCTATAAATTCTATTGGGATTCTATGGAAATTCTAGGGAATTCTAATCAAAATTCTATTTGTTTTTTGCGCTGATTCTATAAGACATTTGATAGAAAAAATCTCAAGAGAAACGAATCCTAACAGAATCTACGCAAAAAAACAATAGAATTTTAACGAGAATTCGCTAGAATTTTAATAGATGTCCCATTGAATTTTCTAGTGAATTCTCTAAAATTTCTATTAAATTTTTTCATACGTGTCCCCCCCGAAATTCTCAACAGCGATACTCTGGTCTTCCTTTAATGAATTCACCGATTCAATTATAGAATCCAATGAATTGTACAGAAATCGATTGAACGGATTAAAAGCCTTCAGGACCAATAACCGACGCAACTGATTCAGCCCGTGATCTATTGAATTGAAACAAACTGGAAAACATATCGTTAAACTAAGGAAAATTAATGTATGATTATTAGCAATTACCTAGGTGTTAAGAGGACATTTGTTCACGGGCATATCGAAGCATATATTGACCTAGTTATAACTGACATTACTCTATTTGTTATGATGATTCAGCAGGCTGTGTAATTAATTACAAATGCGGGTATTACAATAGAATAAATGGAAATAAACGCTTGGCATTTCAGTCATTCTAGGCTAATCTCATCGTAAAAAGGTGGAATTTTTATTGTTTTATGAGGAACACTGTTTCGTGTAGGTGTTTATTGGTAGATAAGTGGAGGGGCGTAGTTGTGAATGGAGGTTTCTCGGAATATTAATGAGACACGCACGAAAAAATTTCAGAGAAAAATCCACGGAATTTGATGGAAAATTTTATTAGTTTTTGGCTAATTTTAGTAAATAATTCCGCTGATGAATTTTCTCTATTTTTCTTCTCTTCTCATTGAAAAAGCTGAACAAAAATTATAGAACGTTTGAGCTGAGAAATTTCTACAGAAAATACCTCAATGGAATAAGTTGTATAGAAAAATCAAATCCTATTGATTTTTTCTATAGAAGTCCGCTGATGAATCTTCCAAGTTTCTTTTTCCACTCTATTTCTCTTTTATTTTCATTAAAAAAATCAAGCAAAAAAATTTTTAAAGTTTGCATTAAAAATTTTTTAAATTTTGACATAAAATATCTGAAAAGAATAAGTTCTATAGAAAATTCGAATCGCATTGATTTCTCCCATAGAATAGTTTCCATTTAGTATTTTCCAAAAGCTCACAAGAAACTAATAGAAAATTCAACCGAAATCAAGTCGAATTTCCCATCGAATTTGTTAGGTTTTTCTATTAAATTTTTCGTCCGTGCGCTTTTTATATTCAACGGGTATATGACATATCTTAGTTGTTCTGTTCTCACCGTGCCTAATTATTATATTTATCTTTCATTTTAAAGGAATTGTATATATTTGTATATATGAGAAGGAAATAAATTATGATTACAGCATAAAAAAACAATCCATTAATAAATTTTTCATTTACTGCATGTGGGAAAGATTTGATTTACTCCAATCATCTAGAATAAATAAATAAATAACTAAATAAATACTGCAAAAGTTTAAATCCATAGTTTAAACAATATTTATTGTCATCTAAAAAAATTAAATTTTCCACCAGTTTTACATTTTGAACATGTTTATTACCAAATATATACAAAAAATTTCCAATTGTGTCGTATCAACAAATAATCATTTACAAATCACAACTACAAATTCGATAACCACATCTCTACGAGAAATTCATGTTAAAATTGTCTGCTCACCCCACACAACGCGAAATTTCAAATTCCATTCGTAATCGCTCACGAGGTTTTGATATTTCCGAAGGCACCTGACGCGAAGAAAAAAAAGTAAATACAACTCAACGATAAACTTAACTAATTTCTTAACTGAAATATGAACTAGCTGTACAACAATTGATGTGATGTCGGGTGGTACGAAAATTCCATTGGGAAATCATTTCCCTAAATTTAAAAGCTATCAATAACATTTAAAAACAGTAACAATTAAAATTTTCGTTCATAAAAATCCAAAAAACGAGAAAAAAACACTAAATTTTAGAGACAAACTATCATTTTGTCTTGATTACATTTCTAGTAAAATATTTATTAATATTCGTCACTTAATTATCAATAACTCAATTCTCTCGCAAACCAGATACTCGATAGCAATAATTTTCGCTACTCACTAATTTAATTCAATTTCACTCACAATCAATAAAGGACGGATGAAGTAATTACCCCTCGGATGAATTATTTTCAATCATCAGGAAGGACGCGCCAATTAATTCGCCCGTAACAACACCATTCATTCCAATTTCCACTCGATAACCCACTTATCTCAGGTATGAATATGAAATTAACAATGCACATCGCACACACACAATGAGCTTTCAGTTATTATACGTCCCGACAATTTCATAACCATTCAGATTAATCAACAATAGTCAGTATGAATTGTTTGTGATTAAAATCACCGCAGACTTGTGCTGCTGAGATAGACTTAAAATTAATAGCTGCCACGGGGCAATTAATATCCTGGATTCTGGAAGACGGAAGACCCATCGGGGAATACTTAAGTCACTGTACAATTAATCTTAGATTATTTCTCCTGAATTACTGCTTCCGTCGATAAGTGTGCACATATCACTAATACATTATTCTATCGTTAACGGTACTTAATACTAATTGTAATAAGATAGTTATGGTAGAAGATCGGTCAGTTTCGGCGGAGGAGACGCGGCGATTCACGAAATTTGTTGCAGAGAAAATTTTGTGTTTCTTGAGCAAATTTTTTGTACATTATTTTTTTGATTGTTTTTCAGGTTTTGATTGAGCAAATCGGGAGGTTTTTTGCAGGATACGCATGGAAATTCAGCTAATAGTAACTTTTGGGAGTTTAGAGAGGAAATGATCGCTGGGAAATTGTAATGTCAGAAATTTCGGAATGAAATTTCGATTGAGGTGTGAGGGGCCAGCCGGGAAATTCCGGGCGAAATTCTCGTGGAGAAAGGGTTTAGGAGAAATGGACGATTTTATTTTCAAAATTTGGGGAATGCAAGTTTCAAATTTTAGGAAAAGTCATTTTTAGGCGCGTAAAAACAACACAAAAAAAACATTTGAGCATTCACTGTTGAAAAATTTGGCTAAAATTTCTGATATAGTTTTTGTAATAATGCGGCATAAATATTATTTTTGTACCGCATATTTTTTGTTTAATCACTATCAATGTGAGAATATTTTTCATTATATATGAGTGAATATTGAGAAATTCCCATTTTTTTAATACGGTATCAATGAGTAATAATTGAAAATAAAATATTATTATTTATCTAATCGGGAATTACACGTGATTATTTTACAGTAATCATTCAATCGATAATAAAAATCGAAATATCTCTATTATTCTTCACGAAAGTCGTCGTATTTTAATTTTTTAATTGCGTATCATTATTCATGACGAAAGACATCAGTATTTTGTCTTTTACATTTTCCATTCACGTAATAATAAACAAGAATTTTGTACCATTATTGATTGAAAAATTATTTGCCTCATTTGTCATTTTCATTTCTCATTAAAATCGCAATGAAAAGAGGCATTTACTATTATTATTCATTACGAAATAAATCATAATTTAATTTGTTGGTTTACCATTGATGTTGTAATGAAATACTAATAATGGAAATTATTTTCCTGCCGATCTCTGTTGAGAATTCAAAATTTTATGGAAAAATCACAAGAAATCGGAGAATGTCATGTCCATATATTATTAAATTGTCGATTAATTAAAAATTCATTGCGATTTGGTACAAAAATACTCATGTTTTCACTAAAAAATTAAAGTTAGGAATTTCTCGTCTTCCTTCTGTTAAAAAATTTAGAATTCCATTGAATCTTCAGTGAACTCTAACATAATTTTTACCCCTAAATCCAATTCAACGTCACTGTCCCGAAAATTACTAGTCAACTGTCCATGAAATTTTAATTTTTTATTCCAACAGTGTTATCAACATCTGCAATTCGATTTTTTCCTCTTGTTCCCATTCTATTGTGCCATTTTCTCATATTTTTTTATACTACAATCATTTGTGCTTTCTTAACGCGTTTCCTCGTGAAACGTGACCGACCTATGCAAAGCCTGCATTTATTGCACTGCGTTTGCACTCAAGGCCTTTCATGGACGGAATGGCTGATAAGGATTTCGTTACACTTAAGAAATAAAAGTTGGCGCTGGAAATCCAGGGCTCAGTAGCGAATGTTGTGTAAACTAAGTCGATAAATGTAGAGGCAGGGGAGAGTGGGGCGATATGGACACACTTTATCGTTTTTTAAATGTTAATACTTCATTGAACTGTCGATGAAATGGTAAAATTTATGGGACAATGTTCCCTTTGTAAATTCAGTAGCGAAGTTTGAAATATTATTATTACCATTTCAAAATTAATATTTCATTGTGATTCACGCAAGAAATTTTATTTTTTAATTTTTAAATGCACTTATCTGCTTTCACCACTTCGCTACTGAATTGTGCAGTGTTGCCATATGAATAGAATATTATTCGCAATATTCATTGAAGAAAATCCCGAAAAAATGTGGGATGACCAAGCCAATTGCCGAAAATTGTTTGAAGTGAAAATAACAAAACAAAGAATAATTAAATTGAGAAATAGTTGAATGTAGCCGAAACCCGCAATTTCTGGACGACTGGGTCATATTTTTATTTATTGATTAAATGTTGATCAATAGAAGAAAATAATTGATCACATGATTATACACAAGGGATATTATGGAGAGGTGAAATAATTAATACAATTTTCATTTTATTTGTGGAATATTCAATGCAAGCTGAAATCGTCCAGAAATTGACCTGTTTACCCTATTCCACAATGACAAATCCGAAAAAAGTATGGGGATGGTAACATTTTTGACAAAAGTGAAATCTTGCTTGAAAGTAAGTTGTTAACTTGAACGAAGTGCTTGCATATCCTTAAACAAAAAAAGTGTCCATTTCACTAGACCCTCCCCTTTGATTAACTATTGGGGAATGGTAAAATTAGCTTTTCCTGAATTTACAGAGGGATTAATAGTATCCTAGGGGTTAATGATCGGTTTAATATGAATTAAGTCGCACAGCCGCACGGTTCACGAATGCAGGGAACAGTCGTGCTACGATTAATAAGAGATGAATAATTTAGACAGAGAGATGGAATTATCTTTGTTAATCGAAAAATTATTTTTAAAACGAGTAGTTTCACGAAAGAAATTGCAAATCGATTGGTTCTTTCGAATATTTGCCTCAAACCACTTGCGGTCGAGATGATTTCGTATGACTCTCCAATTTTTCATCATTTTCAAGAGCTAGAGAACTTTCATTCTTTCCAAAAGTTCAAAAATTGATTAAGATATCAACAATTTCAAAATGTCAAAATTCAAAATGCAAAAATTTCGTAAAAATCCTGGGGGTTTCTTTCTTGAAGACCACTAAAAAATTCTAAACCTCGAGAAAATCGTCGAGAATGTTGAACAATTTATTTGTAAAATTCGTTAGAATGAACTTTCCTTCTTCGTCTTCGCTGGCGCCGTCTCGGGACTGGGCGTCATAGCGGGATTATCGTAGGCGTAATCCAGAGTGGTGTCCTCGCTGGGATGTCTCCTGGATAATGGAGTACTCGTGGTGTTGGGGGTACTGGAGGTACTGACATTGGTACCAGTAGTCCCTTGACTGGCAGCTGCCACAGATCTGCTTATCGTTGGCATTGTCAGTTTCAGGACATTTTGCTGTTTGGGGGGACCTGCCTCGACGTCGTCTCGTATTTTGTTGTTATTTATTTTTTTCTGGAAAAAGAATATTATTTTTGTAGGGAAATGGATGGGGTTTAATTAATCAAAAATAGTGGATTGACGAAATCTTTAAATATCTCAATTTTCGAACTTCCCGATAGGAAGTTATTATGTATTTCGTTTTTTTTTAATTTGAGTTTTTCTATCGTAGAAAATCGGAAATATCTCGGTAATGACTGTTTTTTTTTAAGAAAAAATATCAAAGAGTTTTGGAAGTTGGGGAATTTTTTACAAGAAAAGTTTTAGACATTTTTTTTAAATTGTATTTATCTAGAAACTTAACAAAATTAACAAAAATTTCCTCTCGAACTTTATTTTTTTTGGAAAATGAATACTATTTTTTGATTAATATGAATTGAGTTCAATAAAAAATAGTGACTTGACAAAAATTTTTGACAATTCAATTTTTAATATATATTTTTCTTTCATTTCAAAAACGAGGTGTTTTGGAACTGATGGAATTTTCTGCAGGAATTTTTTTGTGACGTTTGTCTAAAATTGTGTTATTATCAGGAAAATTGCAAAATTACCAACAATTTCAGAAAAAAATCCAGTTGAATTACCTTCGTCCATTTCGTTCCACAGATTTTCTTCCACGCGCCCCTCAGTTTCTTCCCCCTCAAAAATGTCCACAGATAGAGGAGTATAACACCCACCAACGAAATCAGCGAGAGAATCAGGGCAACACGGGTCTGAACTGCCTGTCCATTATCTGAAAAAAAATCCCGTCGTCAACAAATTCATAAATAGTCCATTTATTAACGTATCAATGTAAAAACTGTTGTAAATGGCGCTCTTCAATTAGTAATTTGAAGAATTCTCGTCTTGCCTTTGCTGAAAAATTGAGAATTCCATTTAATTTTCATTGAAACTTCAATAAAACTCAATGTCACTCTCCGGAAAATTCCTGCACTGTTGGAAAATAAAATTAAATTTCGTGAATAGTTGACTAGTGATGAATATTCAGTACCAATTAATTGAAAATTTGAGAGAACCTTGGAATTTTTTTTATTTCTGTTAATTTTGATGAAATAATTGGATTGGAATGCGCAATTTCTATTGATTTTCCCAAAAATTTCGAATTTTTAATGTCGAAATTCTCTGAAATTTCAGTAGAATTATAATGTAATCAAAATTTCAAAGAAGTGTCCCGGAAATTCCAGTCAAAAATTCCCAACAGTGTACTAAGCTCCCCATGAAATTTCAATTTTAGTCTACAATATAGGGGAGGATGGGGCAAAACGGCCCCCCTTCAATCATCAATATTTTGCGATTCAATAATCCGATTGGGATGAGTTAGAGCTCGTTTTGAAGAATGAAAAATTATCTTCAAAATGAAGTTGAAACTGGGAATTTTCACAATGTCATTCACAAGTTATTGACAATTGAAGGGGGCCGTTTTGCCCCACCCTCCCCTACATTTTTCCATACGGTTAACCCCACAATCAATCGCCCGAACAAAAAAAAATATTTTAAATTAATAAATCATCCGAACATCTTCCTCCATCAGCCGGGGAAAATGTACTGAGCTTGAGGGTAATTTGTACCAAGTCTCTAAAATTTCCCCTGCATTCCATCCAAAATTATCCCAGTGAACGGGAGTGATTGCTCAATATTGCCTCCAATTTTTCTGCAACGGAGAATGATTTTCCACCTCACGCTCTCGGTAAAATTACGGTGTGGGAAATTTTACTATACAGGACTATAATATTGATATCCATAGATATTTTTTTCACCGAACAAGTCGTAAAATATCCTCCACAAACCCGTATTTTTCATTGATTTACATTTCGCTCCAGATCACCTCACCATCCACCAAGTCATCATCATCATCATCATCATTGGCATCATTTGGTCCATCAAATTACCCCACGATCTTCTCCGTAATTTTTATCCGCCTTTTCTCTCCGCCCGCAAATTCCCCAAAACAACCCAAAAATGTCTCATATTTTCACCCAGATAAACTCAAGAGAATGAAACTCCCCTCGTAAATCGCGCAACGGGGACAGTTACGTTCGTCTGGGCTGGCGCTCAAGTTTCGTTTTTTATGGCTATTAACCCAGTGGGTGCCACGAGCAACGTCCAGATCACGTTTATCGACTCTATACGCTTCCCTGCTCATCCTCAACCCATTTTCCCACCCCCAGCCGTGGGAATTTTTCACCTCACGTTTTCCCCTCGTCCCCGGGATAAAAAAATCCCATTTCCCTGGGTGATTGAACGATCCCATGTATACTTAATTTTTTTTACTCCTTACGAGGACCATTAACGATCTCCTCCCCGTTAAACTCTTTTAAAGCGCGGGTAATTATAGCAGCTGTGATAAAACATAAAGCGTCAGTCACTGCGGACCCAGTGCGCAATTAACGAGGCCGGATGTGCCTTTGCGACTCATTTATTCATAGACATCTTCGCCGAAAACTTCACGGAGATAAATGTTCAGTAAAAATTACGGAACTCACAGTGCGCTCACCGATTACGGAATCGACTCGGAGAATTTAAGGGTGCCAAGTGAATTTGAAAAAAGATTCAAAAAAATTTTTTTCTTTCCCTCCATCATTAGAGAAATATGTATTCATCCATCCGACGAAATTTCAAACTCGCAACCGGAACTAGACATCGAGAAAATAAATGCGGAAAATCCTCTATTTCGCGTGACGAACCTCGAGAACGCAGGGGTTCAAATGGGTACGGCGGCTTGAAATATCTCTCTTATTCACCCCGGTACCCCATTGTTTTTTGTCGTCATCACATTGAACACATCATTCCCCATATCTTCAAATTTTTTCAAATTTTTCTTGAGTTCCTAGGGGGTTGAAACGTTCAATTTAGTCAAAACTCCATAAGAGGCCGTGTATAAGACTGATTTTGTTTATTTAATTTCTCGATATCCATAAGTTCTAAAATTTTAAAATTGTCACCGATGTTCACCATCTGTCTAATACCATTAATTAAAAAAATTATAACTTTGTTGGTGAACGTCAATTTTCAAGGTCATCGCCAAATTCACTTGGCACCCTTAAGTGACGGTATCGTAATGTTCCACAGGCGATTCAGATAAAAATTACGGAACGCTCTGGTAATTCCGTGATTTTAGATAAAAATTACGTGACAGTCCCGTAAAATTTACTACAACCACATTTCGCTCCGGAATTACGGAAAAGATAGGTAATTTTTATTGAATATTTCTCTCCCGGTTCTTAATATAACTAGATGAGGATCGTTTTTTATAAAAATTTATTCATGTCCAACTGTAAGGACCTGCAAATAAGAGAAAAAGATAAATTTTGTTGCAAAAAAAACACGAGGCCGGATGTTATTCATCCCTGTTCCTCGGCGAGTCTCCACTCAGGTTCCGAGGATACCCGGCATAAATAAAATCGCGTGCTGTTACACGCCTTTTGGAGACGGGCGGCTCGGGGAGAGGGGGTAGTTGCGTGCCGACTGACCTGAATAGGCAAATAGCAATCGCGGCGACGATTCACGGAGTGATAAGACGGTTTTTTGTTATCGTGAATATAGAGAGAAAAAGTCTCTGGTCTCCAGAGACAAAAAGTACTGGATTCCAGCGGGTTTTCTCGGAGAATAAGAGAAAAGGAGGCATTCAAGTATTACGTAAATGTAGCTGGGGAGGGGGGCATGGAAAAATATATAAAAGTATGTATAATATAGGTCAATTTAATACATTCTTTGAATATATATATTTTTGCATATGCGGACATAGAGGGGAGGGGAAGGGTCAAAATCGTCCCAAAATTTGCGTACGTCATCGTTGAACGACTCCAATAGTTCTTGTTCTCAGTAATTTTTACTGAAATCCAGTACTTTGGCTTAAAATAAGAACTGTTGGGTACCGAAACCAAAAGCCTCGGGGTTCTTGAAATAAAAATCTTGAGGTTCTTAAATTGACATGTTTGTCGCCTCAAATTATTTTCATTAATTATGGTTTGGTCATTCTCCCTTGATTCATTAAAATATATACACAAATAAAAAGAATAAATATATAAAGAATAGATGAATAAAGAGTAGAAATGAGAAAAGTCATCAGTTAAATTCAATTAATTCAAATGTCATGATTTTTCCCATATAAAAATTATTTTCAACTTCATGCAACACGAATTTTGACTTTAAAAAACTAGGACACGACCCAAGATTCCCTCGAATCACGTCCCTAATCTGAAACCCCTTTCACCTGAGATAACTCATGGAGTCTGGTCCCCATTAATATTCAGAGTGTGCTACAACTCACCTCTAGAGACGACGTCTCTCCCCAACTCTCCGCGAAGAACGTATCTCTGATCATGGAGGAACTCTGGAAGAGAAAATATGAATGAAAAAATTAATCAACATTTTCAGGAACATCTTGTGAGAGGGGACAGATTTTTAAAAATGTAAAATTCGATGAAACAAATCAAAAATAATAAAATTCCAATTTTTTGGAAATGCATTTTCAACTGCCTGCAGCAAAAACTAATTAAACCCCTTGATTTAATAAATTCTGTCAAAAACGTTCTCTTTTCAATCTAATTAAATTGTTCCAACGTCCCCCGTCGGTCCAAATAAATATATAGGACCCAGCGCCGAGAGCTTTCAATGATAACGAGTTTTAAATTATCTTGGAATAAAATTATAAACTTCAGAGGTATTTTCAAAAATACTTAACACGAGTATATTCACTTCAAATAATGAAAAATCATCCAATCAAAAACAGTTTTTGTTGGGTTCTTAATTTAAGAACCAAGATTTTCCAAAAATAAGTATAAAGACAGTTTGATTCAAGTGCAATGATTCTAAGTTCAAACGAAAAATAACTGAGAATCAGAACTTTTTCACCTGATTTTCAGAGAAGCTCTTAGAATAAATGAAGAATTTAATTTGATGCGTAGGAGCCCATATAAATGAACCCAATACGATTGAAAAACATCATTATGATTTCAAAAAAATGTAAAATTCAATGGGAAAAATTCAATTTTTAGCAAATGTATTTTCAACTTGCCGCAAAAAACCATTTCCCCTTGAGTTAATAAGTTCTGTCAAAAACGTTCTCTCTTCAATCCAATTAAACTGTTCCAATAACCCAAAACATCCCTCTCCCCATAAGCATTCCCCCGTCAGTCCAAATAAATATAAAGAGCCCAGCGCCGGGTGAACGATAAACTTCCAAAGATTCAGGACTTTGAGACTTTGCCACGGACGTGCCCGTTAATGAGTGAGCGATAATCGTTACATTTAATGAAGCAAGTTTTGTGGTAGAACCAGACGAGGTTTTGAACGGAATCAAAGGAGAGTGTGGGCGGAGGGGAATTAATAGAGGCGATAGAACTGTCTGGAGAAATGCCGCTCCAAAAAGTTGGAAGTTAACATTTGAAACGTCGGAGCTCGTTAACGCCTTCGTGTGCCAAACTCGATAACTAACGAGAGGTGGCTTGCTGCAACCATCACATTGACAAGTCCCAGGAGCACTAGATGGATGTGCGTTTCATAAAGTTGTACATAAGGTACATAATGTTCTGCGGAGTTGCCGGGTGTAAGTGTATGCACGTCGGGTGCTTTGTAAACAATGGCTGTAGCTCATTGGTATGCAAGAGGTACTTGGGGCATGGCAAAACACAAAATGATGCTTTTTTGGGGAGAAAAACTTGGGGGAAGAGTGCGAACCGTTTGGCTTTGAATTTCGAATCCTTTGGGGGGAGAAATTATTCCGGAATCGCGAATATGAAAGGGTTCATTGAATGGGGGAATATGTGGACACATTATTCGTGCAGTAATATGTTGGATTATGAATGATTATGGAGTGAATATATATTAATATGAATGTGCAAATCATTTTTGATTTGAGAAATTTAAAAAATTTAGAACGTTTAAATATTTTAAAACACACAATGATACTTTTTTTGGGGAGAAAAACTTGGGGGAAGAGTGCGAACAGTTTGGCTTTGAATTTCTAATCCTTTGGGCGGAGAAATTATTCCGGAATCGCGAATATGAAAGGGTTCATTGAATGGGGGAATATGTGGACACATTATTCGTGCAGTAATATGTTGGATTATTAATGATTATGGAGTGAATATATATTAATATGAATGTGCAAATCATTTTTGATTTGAGAAATTTAAAAAATTTAGAACGTTTAAATATTTTAAAACACACAATGATACTTTTTTTGGGGAGAAAAACTTGGGGGAAGAGTGCGAACCGTTTGGCTTTGAATTTCTAATCCTTTGGGGGGAGAAATTATTCCGGAATCGCGAATATGAAAGGGTTCATTGAATGGGGGAATATGTGGACACATTATTCGTGCAGTAATATGTTGGATTATCAATGATTATGGAGTGAATATTTATTAATATGAATGTGCAAATCATTTTTGATTTGAGAAATTTAAAAAATTTAGATCGTTTAAATGTTTTAAAACACAAAATGATACTTTTTTTGGGGAGAAAAACTTGGGGGAAGAGTGCGAACCGTTTGGCTTTGAATTTCTAATCCTTTGGGGGGAGAAATTATTCCGGAATCGCGAATATGAAAGGGTTCATTGAATGGGGGAATATGTGGACACATTATTCGTGCAGTAATATGTTGGATTATTAATGATTATGGAGTGAATATGTATTAATATGAATATGGAAATCATTTTTGATTTGAGAAATTTAAAAAATTTTGAACGTTTAAATATTTTTTTTAATTCATATCAATTTATTTCTCGGGACTGTAAGAATATACATAATTGAAAGTGCATCTTCAGTTTAGAGGGAAAAATTATGAAGTCTATGAAGATTTCACTGAAAATTGAATGAAATTCCAAATTTTTAAGCAGCAGAAAGACGAGAATTCCTTGACTTAGGTGAATTTTCAATCCACATACGAATTTTCAGTATCAAATTGAAGTCAACTTTCAATTAGTAAAAAATGTAAAGGAATAAATGAATAAATAAATATTTTCACCTGAAATTTTCCAATTTTTATTGATTTTGATGGAATAATTAAACTGAGATTGCATTTTCTGTTGAATTTTCCATAAAATTTGGAATTTTTAATTGTAAAATTCCTTGAAATAACAACGAAACCATGATGTGATAAAAATTTCCAAGAAGTGTACCAGAAATTAGAGCCAGAAGGTACTAACAGTCTTATGTGATCCATAAGGGTTTTTTTTAGCGACAGAATAACTGATCTTCCGAATAATTCTAAAAATATTTAAGAGTGGGCTTTAGGAAAGGGACATTGAATTCAATTTAAAGAAAAAAAACAGTAAATTTCAAATTTCATCGGAAATTCAACGAAATTCCAAACCTTTGAGCAGCAGAAAAATTAGAATTCTGGAGCTGCCCTGAATTTCCAATCAAAACACGAAGATCCGGTACCAAATTACATTTAAGGGCCTCCAAGTATCGTTAACAGTTTCACTGTCAGAAAATGACTCCTGAAATCTCAAGTAAAAAATCTTGAAATTTTTACCAATCACTCATTTACCCGAAATTTCCATGTATTTTGTTATTAAAAAATGAGTTGAACTATAATAAAAATGATTAAATAACACAAAAAAACGAAAACTTAAATTTGAACGATTATAAAGCTTTCATTCGGGAGCAAAAAAAAACAAAGTAATTGGATATCCTTAATTTTCAGGCCCCTCTAAACCCGCACCAGCCCGTCATTAGTATCCCGGAGATTCTCGCATAACTGTATACACAATTGCATTGTTAACACCCGCTGGGTGGTCCCCGGCGTCTAGCTGCAAGAAGAACATGACGAATTACTGGGTGGTTGCGACTTCCTGTGCAACCAGACGTCAGTTTCTTTGGTGATGAGCCGCTGGGGGAGGAAGTGGGGACTATCAAACGCGCGGATGCTGGTGACGTTGCATTAAAGATGATTAATTGGGGCAGTTCAGACGCTTTCAATTCCGCAGGAGGTGCGGAATTCTCGGGGTTTGTAATGTTCTTGGACATTAGGAGTTGATAACATCTTCAAATAATCTGGACTAGACGTCAATGTCATGACGAAATATCTTTTTTTATCACAAAAACTGTGATGTTATTCTCTTCTTCAACTTTAAGTCATCGCTACTTATTAAATTATGATCAATTCATGGGTTAATTATTACCGCCGCTAGATTGATTTGTTTTATTTTATTTTATTTCATTTTATTTTATTTTATTTTATTTTATTTTATTTTATTTTATTTTATTTTATTTTATTTTATTTTATTTTATTTTATTTTATTTTATTTTATTTTATTTTATTTTATTTTATTTTATTTTATTTTATTTTATTTTATTTTATTTTATTTTATTTTATTTTATTTTATTTTATTTTATTTTATTTTATTTTATTTTATTTTATTTTATTTTATTTTATTTTATTTTATTTTATTTTATTTTATTTTATTTTATTTTACTTCATTTTATTTCAATTTCCGTCTCTACAATTAGATTAATTTAATTTTATCCATTCTTATTCTTATTATTGAAATAAAAACAAAATTCATTCAATTAAAAATAAAATGAATTCTCTGATTGTGCAACAATCACTTGACTTTTCAGGCCAAAATATTTTGCTCTCGAAAATTTTCCAGCCTTGATATTTTTGATAGAAGCAAAGACGTACTTCTTAAGGAGCGTGATTTTTCTTGATTTTTCTGCGTGCGACATGCGCAGTAAAAACAGTGGGGCAGGTTCAGTCGTGATGGCAACTAGCGACCAAACAGAGCATAAATTGCCTCGCCCTCCTCCCCCCTCCGGCACCATTCTCAACTGGTCACAGCGCGGGTCAACTGTGTAATGTGTAAGCCCGTGCCCTATGGTACCGAGTTCTTCAAGTAGAGAATCCTCGGAGAATCCTCAAAGCCTTTCACGTCCCCCAGAAATTGAATTACTCTCTTAAACTGAAAATTCCTTGGAATCGTCTCAAGGGAATTGAATGAATTAGTCATACCGTGAGGCTCTTGGCTTAAAATTGGAGTGAAAAACATGGGATTGAAGGAGTAATCAAGAAATTCAGATGGAACATCGTAATAATATATGAATATGCAGTGAAATTCCCCGAAATCGATCAAAAAGAACATGAAATAGAAACTGAAAAGAATTAAAATAGCAAAGAGTAAAAAATATTCATACAGAAAAAAATATACTTGAGCTAACCGAATGCCTGAAACATCTCCATAAAATCGTAGAAAAATTTCAATTCTTGTCTTGAACAAATTTATTTGCCGCAAATGGTTTTTTAAATTCAATGCAATTCTCAAGATCGGCGATTCCCTCGAGAATCTTCTATCAAAAGCTTCAGACGAAAGTGTTATCGCTCTAATACATCTATAATGATCCTCATTACCATCCCGAAATCGATCAAAAACAGGGCAGTGTCTATTCACACGCTCCACGGCAACTTTGACCGTGGATATATGGGAGATCGTGGACCCTCGCCTTCTACTTCTCAAATTTGACCATCTCCTTGTGATCTTTGCGATATTTGACTCTCGGCCTCAAGATCGGCGATTCCCTTCCAGAATCTTTTATCAAAACCTTCGGACGAAATTGTTACCAGTCTAATACATCTCTAATACCCTCATTACCATCCCGAAATCGATCAAAAACAGAGCGAAAATAACCGAAAAGAATTGAAACAGCAAAAGGCAGGGGGAGCCCCTGAAGCGCGATATCCCGCGAAATCGATTTCTTGATACAACCGGCACCGCCAGCGTAGCAGGTTGATGCTACCCATGTAATATGCATGATCCACATGCCGAGGAGGTGACTCACACTCGTGCGAAATGCCCCGACTAGGAAATAATGTTTTGACTGTCCAAAACAGCCCTATTATATTCCCAGAACATATCAATATAAATTACTAAGACCCGGGGGGCAGCAAAAAAAACCGTTATATAACAGAGCGGAATTGAACGGCTAATGCTATTCTTCGGGTCTTCTTCGGGGCTGGAGTAGCTTCCTCCCATTGGGGAGATGAAATACGATTCCTTTTGTGTCCTGAATGGAATGGAATCGAGGATGACTACCTGCGGCTCCTAAAAAATCTAAAATTCTTCAATCGAACGTCGAGGGGACGAGGATGAAGAGAACGACTTGGAATGGCGGTGTGGGGCGGGGGGGAGGGGGGCGGATGGAGCCGGTGACTCATCCGGGCAGAGTTGCGTGAAGTGAAACGACGTACAGTCAGGTGGGAAGTTAAAGTCTTGAATAGTTCAGGTGTTGGGGCTGTGGACTCAGGTGAATTCATTTTACGAGTTCTAGGGTTTTTTAATGAATGGGTTTAGGGGGAATAAAAAGTTTAATAAGTACACTGTTAAAAAATTTAGACTTGAATTTCCGGTCAGTCTGGGAAATTTCTATCAAGCATGGTTTATTTTTTTTAAGGATCATTTAATTTCCTCTGAAATTTCAAGGAATTTCGCGATTAAAAATTGATAATTTCAGGGGAAAATCGGTGGGAACTGTAAATTTGAGTTTAATTGTTCCGCGGGAATTGATGAGAGATTAATTTGAATTAGGCAATTGGTTAATGTTATCCAACAATTTTTTTATTATTAACTTAATCATCAATCAAATAAATGAATGAATAAATGAATAAATTAAGTATCAATTGAATTAAATATTGAAATTCATCAACAATAATTAGTGATAGATTATCACCTAAACATCAGCAATAAAAATCAGTGGTCTTTTTTTTATTGTGCTTTGGTGAAGAAATTGTTCTTCCATCATCACTTATCTCAATCATCCTTGCAATTAGAATCAATGACTGATAGAAATGATGGCGATACAGTCACATCTCTCGCAATCCAATCATCGTTATTCTCAGTCAACCGCAAAAACCACTCATTCATGATTTCTTCTGTGTGTTAAACGATCGATTTCCCGGAACTTGAGGAGAATTTCGTTGCATAATATTTTATGAATGGAGTGATGACCATAGTTGAGTCGTATTGTTAGTCATCTTGACGTACGTCAAGTGGAGATGAAAATACTCTTCACGATGTTAATTATTCACAAACACATGTAACATGAATTGTTTACAGAACACTCATTTGAGAATTCATTGAACAAGACCGGAACTTTCTCTAAAAAAGAATTGAAATGTTCATATCAAGCAAAAATGTTTTTTGTTTAATTTTTTTACAACAAAAAATGAGAACGAAAAGAGAAAATTCGCGTCGAGGAATTCCTATAGAAAATGTATCAATAGAGTAAATTGTCTAGAAAATTGAAATTCTACTGATTGTTTACATAAAATAATTTCTATCCAGCATTATTGCTAATTGCGAGCATTTTTTCACTTTGAGCAAATAATATTAATATCCAAATACAAAATTTCTGATATGAATAAAAAGAAGCTGTGACTCAATATTCCAAAGGAAGTTTAAATTTTTAATTTGGTGCTGATAACACGAGATGACAATATTCTAAGCACGGAATTATATTGATGAGATGAACAACAGATTAATTGAATTACCGTGTGAACTAACTAAAAATTGATAACAGTGTGGGCACGCACTTTTACCAGAGTATCAGCAAACATTGAATTCCAGAAATTCACTCCCTAAAGTGTGTTCTAGACGGAATTGAATTGTAATTATGTTTAAAATCTTATTCAGTGAGCGTACGAATTAGAACACGAGCAAATCAGTTACTGTAATATGAAAATTTAACAGCTGATAAATTGGAACATATGATTCTCATCGGTCGTATTGCTGTTTGCAATGAGAATGATTGTAAACAATTAATTTCAAAACTTTGAACAAATTATAGAATTTTCCATAGAAATACAGCAGAAATTCAATGGAATTTTCCATTAAATTCGCTGAGTTTCAGTGAAAGTGTTTCATGCATTTGCCGAAAAATAGGAAGTTCACAATCAAGAAATAATTGAGACCATCAACAATGTAACTCCCATGAGAAACGACTTTTCCAACTGCGGTTGATGTTGATTAATGGTGAGCATCGAGATGCCTGGTATTTTCCATGGTGATTCAACTTGGATTCAAACCACAGTGAGGCGACGTAGAGTGTACAGATATCCTTGCGGGCATGAAAATACCGCATGGATTTACGACATTCAGAGCTCCTGTGTCGCAGAAAGGGGGATATGTTGGCGTCAGTGGTGTGTGCATCCCACTCGTTTTTCATTCATGAATCGCGAGGATGAAAATTCACGGAGATGTCGGGGTGGGGCTGACGACAATGTCGAGAGTTATTGGTATGAGGAAGAAATGTCGACTTATGTCATCGTTGCGGCTATTTCTTGCTGGGTGAGAATGATAAATAAGCGATGAATAATGGATTGAGAGAATAATTTATTGAAAATCACAGTTACTTTTATTTTTTTTGCAATTAGCGGGTGAGTTCATACGCATAAATTTGAATCGTTTCTTTTATCTCATGTCATGCAGATTATTTCTAATGGATTGTTCGAAACCCAATGAATGAGTGAAACTTTGACTGAAGTTCGTTAAAGAAACTCCTCGCATTCATTTTCAATTTTTATAAATAAATTACGCATTGATAAAAAATAATTTTCGTCCTTTTTTATTCACTTCATTTTTTTTATAAATAAAGTAAACAGAAAATATGACGAAAATTTAGTAGAAAATCACCAACAAATCTTCCAAAAATGAATAAAGCGTACACAAAAAATACAAAGAATTGAATTTTCGAATTCTTCAAGGGAATTTCTGAAGGTCAGTAAAAAAAAGTCTTCGCATTCATCTTGAATTTTTATGAAGACATTATTCATTCAAAAAAAGTATCTTTGTATTTTCCCATTCACATTATTTTTTTTTAATAAAGCAAACAGAAAATCCAATCCAAGAAAAAATGAATGAGAATTTTTCACAAAATTTTTAAGAACTCTAAATCAAATTTGTTTGCTGCAATGACTTACCCCTGAAGATGTAAAAAAAAGATTCAGAAGCCAATATTTATCTCCAGGTGTTTCTACCTGCGCCCCCGCCCCCCTTTCCCATTTTTCCGGGTTTCGACACTCGTATTCTCACGAAAAAAAAATCACAGACCTTTTCCCAACTTCATTGAATACAAATAACGGAGGAGGCACTCACCCTGGCAGTCTTTGACGCAGATCTCCGGCTGATAATTGTGACTGGAGGTGTCACACGCTGCTGTGCACGGTCGACACTGAGTGTCATAAGGACTGCAGTACTCAGTGGTGGTGCACCTCTTCTGTCCACACTTTGTACCCGCTGGATCCAGTGTCCCCCCCACTGTCACAATCAGGAATACTCCGATGATCCAATTAGTCAACATTTTAATTCCTGGATTTCACGGGGATTATTCACACACTTTCATTATTATTTTTATTTCGAATTCATTGAGCATTCATTCTAATTGTAGTCGAATGGTTCGTTCCTCGGGGGATCCATAATCTGAAATTGACAAAAGAAAAAAAATTGTGTATTTAATCCAGTTATTTATTTATTTTGCTTCCGAAGCTTTGTAATCACTCAAATTAAAATTTTTCTTCATTTTTTTTTAATTCTTCTGTACGGGATCAATCGAGTTTCATGAATTTTTTCGTAAATATAGACTTTAATAAGCTCTATTCATTGACACTAGTTAAAATACAATTTTTCCTGCAGATTGGCAAAAATTTATATTTTTCCAAAAATCGATTTTTCAACGATCACTCAAAAAATTGTCATCAAACTGGAATTAGTCATGGCTCAAAAAATTGATAACAATACCCTCTTGATTCTATGATAATATGATGGGGGTCGCACAATTCGTTGTTGAGTTACAGCACATTGTTTATGCGATTTGAAAGAGAAAATGGGTTTTTTCATGATTACTGAAAGAATCATCAGTAATAGCAATTAAATCAGGGCTTGAAAAGTATATTTCAATGGCTTCTTAATCGAGTTGAAAAATGGTGAGAACAGCATCATTGCTTATCAAGTTACACAATACCGTCATGAGCTTTTTATATCGAAATCTCTATCTCTATTAAACTCAGGTTCCAGTCTATTATGTTGAATACTTATTCATATTGACTCATGGTCCCGACTAACTTTTGACAGAACCTGGGTTAAACTCTGGCTAAATTCTGAATAAACCCTGATTAAATCCCGGCTATACACTGATTAAACCTTGATTGAACCTTGATTAAACCCGGACTGAAAACGAATTCGAGTCTTGAGAGGGTCTGAATGTAGAATTATTCGACAGCACGAAATAATACGAAAAATTTTGATGACATTTCAACTGATGATAGTACTAGGACCTGAAAAAATTGCCAAAGAGAATAATGAAATAAGAATTTTTAAAAGTGAGCCCATTCGCAAGCAAATTGTTAATTTATTACCAACAATAACTACACTCATTTATTTTTAAAAATGCCATTGTCCACCTGTTTTATCCCAATTATTTTCCAAATACAGTTGAAAAACTTTACTTCCCGACATTAATTATTAGAATTCTCAGAAACTGCTGGGGCACAACGGGGATTTTTTTCATATTAACGATCGTTAATCATAATTAATGCATTGACGAGATTTAGATAATGGTCAGGGGCAATAGACATTACCACAGAACCGGCAATTATCGGCCTTATTATCGTGGATAATACAGTATCTCCCGCGTCCAGGGATTTTTCCCACTCCCGGTGGAATTCTCCGGCGGTTATACCCTCAAGGAATTTGTGCGCGACCGAACGCTACGTGTTAAAGGTGTTTCCACTGTGTACACTCTTGTTCAATCGCACTCACACACCTGCGACGCTGAATGGGTTACGTACACGCAACACCTGAACCATCAACATGAGTTGTGAAATTTACATTTTTACTGTTCACAATTGGGTGTCGATTTTTTTATGAAACTGTTCTTTTCATCAAAACGTAATGAATATTTTTTGAATTTCATGTTTTACTTCTATTCTGCATCGAATTTTTTTTTTCACTTCTCGTTGGATGTGAATCATCAGTTTTAGAAAGACATGTCAAGACACTTTTTTATGAATTTTTATGTAAAATCAAAAATTAGCGAGTTGAACTGAACGATTATATTTATAATTGTGGAATCTACCTCAATTTTTTTAGGAATATAATACAAAATGTCTCAACTCGACGTCTGATTGTCATTTGTCACGCAACACCTGAACCAACAAACGAAAATTGAAAAAAAAAAAAAAAAAAAAAAAAAAAAAAAAAAAAAAAAAAAAAAAAAAAAAAAAAAAAAAAAAAAAAAAAAAAAAAAAAAAAAAAAAAAAAAAAAAAAAAAAAAAAAAAAAAAAAAAAAAAAAAAAAAANCAATCAATTGTCAAATTTACAGTTTTACTGTTCACAATTGTGTTTCGATTTTCTTATGCAACATTTTGTTTTTATCAAAACGTATTAAATATTTGTTTAATTCTATATTATACTTTCATTCTGCATTAAATTATTTAATTTTTTTAATTTCTTGTTGGACTTTAACCACCTGTTTTAGGAGAAAATGTCATGGCATTTTTCATTTGAAACTTTCACGTAAAATAAAAAATTCATGAGTTGGACTGAACGATTAAATTCACAATTATGAAATCTACGTAATTTTTTTTGACGAATATAATACAAAATGTCTCAACTCTATGGCTGAGTGTGATTCGTCACGCAACACCTGAATCGTGAATATCAATCGTAACATTTACATTTTTACTGTTCACAATTGCGTTTCGATTTTTTTTTCGTTTTATGAAAGCGTTTTTTAAAATTAAAAAATAGTAAATATTATTTTACTTCTACATTATATTTTTATTCTGCAGTGAATTATTTAATTTGTTGAATTTCTCGTAGCGCTTTCACATTTATGAGTCGAACTGAACGATTAAATTCATAATTGTTTTACGATTTTTTTTTATGAAACAGTTTTGTTTCATCAAAACTTGGTAAATATTTTTTAATTTCTGCATTATATATTCATTTTGCATTACATTATTACATTTTGGAATTTCTCGTTGGGCTTTAAATCACATTTTTGAGGAGAGAATATCAAGACATTTTGTATGTAAAATTGTCACATAAAATCAAAAATTTATGAATTGAACTGAATGATTAAATTTGTAATTGTGGAGCCCGTTAAATTTTTCGAGGAATGTACTACAGAACGTCTGAGTTCGATGTCTGCGAGTGATTCTTCACCCCGGAATACTGAGTAAAATAACTCACAATTAATTCCCGACAACTCGATTCTTCACATCCTCCTGTGGCGACACTCGTGAAAACTAAGTTATGTGTAACAATATTTCCTGAATTATGTAAATGAACGATCCAACCAAGGACGAGGAAACATTACCACCGCATGACTCATCGCTCAAGATAAAAATATAAACACTCGTGTCTTTCACCATTCGGTAAATGCCATATAACCATTAATGTATAATAATATAACCATTAATGAAGGAGAGACACGTTCACGATTTCACTCCAAGTATTCCAACATGGAGAGCGATAAGCAGTACCTTCTTTGTTAAATCTTTAGAAAGAAAACTTAATTGATTCCAGCAATCGTTAATTATTTTTTCAGAATTTTTTTCTTGTTATTCCGGGCCGGGACGACAGTATTCCAATTTATATTTGAGATAGTCGTGAATGATTGCTAATTAATTACTGAAAAGGCGAGGAATTGGAATATTCTTCAAATTATGGAGATTGGAGGAATGGGATTTTGATAATTTCAAAACGTTGGGATGTGTCAGTGATTTTTTAAACAAAACTATTGACAAAAAATTTAAATTTCAAAGATCGCTGAAATCTCAGTGGAATTCCAAAATTTTGAGCAGGAGGAGGAGAAGAATTTCTCAATTTATTTGAATATTTGGTCAAAACTTGAAGATTCAGTACCGAAATAACCTGAATTTCCCGTTAGTTGAATATTAAAGACATATTTACGCAAATTCTCCTTGTTTCTATTAATTTTGACGGAGAAATTCAATTAAAATTGAAAGTTTCCCTCGATTTTATCATCAAATTATGAATTTTTAACAACGAAATTGGTTGAAATCTCCGATTTCACTGCCAGGAAAACCAGAAATCCCCAACTTACATGAATATTGAATCAAAGTATAACTATTCAGCTTCAAATTACATTATACTTGCCGGAATTCTCGGATTTCTGTTAATTTTCATCAAATAATGAACTAATGTGAGTCGTAAATTCTCTTAATATTGAAGAGTCCTATAATTGATGGCCATCCCCGCTTTGCGGACGAAATTCATATCCTCTATTTTCGGTATTTCTTCCCTCCCATTTTCATTTTTCACCTCAAAGTTCGCACACTCGATTTCTTACGTAATTTCACAGGCCATGGGGTTCGGCCATCAGTAACGAGTCGCGCTAACGCAAGTTAATCGCTTTCGTATTACACGCGGGGCATACAGTCACGATAGCATTCTTTGTGCTTGGAAAAAACGAGCGGCGAAGGAGTCGAGGTGTGCAGGGAGGTTCAGCGGTTGTGGGAGCGCTCGGCAATTTAAATTCAACGAATTTTCGGGTGAATATGTGCGGAAGGGATGTGCACGAGCGTATAATGAGATAGGGATGAGACAGTGATGAGAAATTTCGTCTCCAAGTTCAAGTAGAAATTATTGAAACGGGCGGAAACCGCTCGTTCGTGATAATTCGGTTCTTACGTGAATTTTTTATGCAATACATTTTTTTCTGAATTAATTTAATGAAGGAATTTGATTAGCTTACCAATAAGGAACGTTATCTGTTTTTCATTCTTTTTTAAATCAATAGAATTTTTTTTATGAATACAGTTATTCATGTTTGAGACTAATTCACATGAAATTTTCTATTATATCTATTTTATGTGTTGTTATTTACAAATTAGTAATTCCTGAATATTTCATGAAATTAAATCAAAACCACAGAAAATCTCAAAAATTGAGAAATATATGTTGTTGTAAAAAACGCCGGAAAGGATTTTCGTGGCGAAATATATCACTATTAATTCTCAATCTATTGAAAATGCAATTCAGTAGCGAAGTGGTAAAAGGAAATAAGTCAATTTTGACTATTGACCAGTTTTCAATGAATATCTCGGAATCTAAGGGAGATAGCAAAATTTTTCTCATAACCTCTTTTATAGAGCCGATTGAGAGCTACAACAAATGTAATTACGAAAATTTCCTTATCTCCCTTAGATTCGGAAATATTCCTCAAAAACTGAACTGGGAGATAAGTCGACTTAAACCGTTTTACCACTTCGCTACTGAATTAAATCTAATGTTCAATTCTCCCAGTGAGTGAATCACAAATTCTGTGAACAACTTGATTTTAAATTGAATTAAAATCCACAGCATTAAATTTGGGAAAATTTCTAACAGCGCAAATGACCGGTAAAATAACAAGGAACAAATCCTTGACTCGAGCGTTGGCGTTTCGACTCCCCGACCGGCCGTCCCGGAATGCCGTCGGACGGGTTCTCCAGGGCCAGCGCCGAGCGAAGACCGAAACATGAAAAAGGGAGAGAGAATGGTTCATGCAGCAGGAGTCATGCTCCGTACCCTGGAGTTTTCGTCCACCGGATAAAATTACAATGCACACAATGAGGCGGATGTACACAACACTCGGTTGTCTATTTTATGCAGCAAATGCACGGAGTCAAAAGAAAAAAAAAACATTTTCCTCATTCAATTCCATTAAACAGTAACAAATTGATTAAAATCACGAAATAAATTCTCAGTTTATCCCAAGTCGAAGCATTTTATTCCATTTTGATTCGTGTACAATAAAAAAATTATTATGGGTTTTATTTCAAGTTGTAATTTGCTATTTTTTGAACATTAATAAGACTTATGTGGAATTATTCCATTGAAGAAACGTAAATCAATTAATTTTTCGAGCTTTTTGTAATTAATTAAAGAGAAAAATCTATGAAAATCGAGAAATTCTCATGCTAAAGAATGATTCTCCACACAATTTTCTGTTAATCAATTTTTAATGTAAAGGAAACATTATACAGTTTGAATACGATTTTAAAACCGTTTCACACCCACTGCATAAGTCCCAATAACTTCCTCAAAAAAAAACCCAAAATTCTAAACATCAAGACCCTAACTGTAAACCAGTCACAACACTAGTTGCCACGCGAAATCATTGCCCCGTTTGCTGCATTGTGTTGGAGAAATAATTCCTGCGTTTGCGGGATGAAAAAAAGAGAATTGTTAGGAATGTTTTTCCGCATCAGATCAATTATTCTGCGAAAAAATAGCGGAAATATCGTTCTTTCATGTTAGAAAATGGAAAATTATTCTTTTCTTCATGTTACGTTTTTCAAAGATTCTATTTACACTATTATTCTCCTCATTCAATTTCATTAAACAGTAAAAAAAGCTATAAAAATCTTCATTGTGATTCATGACTAATAAAAAAAATATTCTGGGTTTCATTTCACTTTATAATTTGCTATTTTTCAAGCATTAATAAGATTTGTATTGAGTTATCCCTGTGACAAAATTAAAATCAATGAGTTTCTCCAGTAGATTGCGATTAATTTGAAAATAATCCATAAAAATCGAGGAATTCTCGTGCTAAATGAATGAATCTTCATAAGATTTTCATGTAATTAATCAATTGATAAGGAGGAAACTTCATACAATTCAAATACGACGTTAAAACCATGCCCCACCCACTGCATCAGTCCCATTAATTGTCTCAGAAAACAAACCCAAAAGTCCAAAATATCAACACCACAACTGCAAATCAGTCACAGCACAATTTTCCACGCGAAATTATTGGTTCCTTTGCTGCATTCCGTTGGAGAAATGGACCATTCGTATACAGGATGAAAAAAGAGAATTGTTAGAAATGTTTTTCCGTGTCAGATCAATTATTCTGCGAAGAAAATAGCGGAAATATCCTTTTTTCATATTAAAAAACCGAAAATTATTCTTTTTTTTATGTTATGTTTTCCAAACATTTAATTCAAATTAGCGTTTTCCTCATTCAATTTCATAAAACGGTAAAAAAACGTTTATTTCCATTCACAATCTACTATTTTTTAAACATTAATGAAATTTGCAATGAATTATTCCATTGAGGAAATTAAATTGCAGTTAATTTTAGAAAAAGAGATAAAAACCGAAGAATTCTCACGCTAAATGAATGAATCTCCATCCGATTTTCATATAATTAATTAATTGATAAAGAGGAAACTTCATACAATTCAAATACGACTTCGAAACCATTCCCCACCCACTTCATCAGTCCCATTAATTTTCTCAGGAAACAAACCCAAAAATCCAAAACATCAACACCACACCACAACTGCAAACCAGTCACAACACAATTTGCCACGCGATAATATCGTCCCGTTTGCTGAATTGCGTTGAAGAATTGAATCATTTGTTCGCGAGATGAAAAAAAATAATTTTTATGAATGTTTTTCCGCCTCAAGTCAATTATTCTGTGAAAAAACAGCGGAAATATCCTTCTTCGACATTAGAAAAAGGAAAATTCTTCCTTTTTACCTCACGTTTTTCAAACATTCTAATCACATTTCTAAAAACATGAATTGAATTTATTCTGATCCAAAGTATCAACACCACAACTACAAACCACAACATAATTTGCCACGCGATAATATCGCCCCGTTTGCTGAATTGCGTTGAAGAATTGAATCACTCGTTCGCGAGATGAGAAAAAAAAAATTTTTATGAATGTTTTTCCGCCTCAGGTCAATTATTCTATGAAAAAACAGCGGAAATATCCTTCTTCGACATTAGAAAAAGGAAAATTCTTCCTTTTTACCTCACGTTTTTCAAACATTCTAATCACATTTCTAAAAACATGAATTGAATTTATTCTGATCCAAAGTATCAACACCACAACTACAAACCACAACATAATTTGCCACGCGATAATATCGCCCCGTTTGCTGAATTGCGTTGAAGAATTGAATCATTCGCTCGCGAGATGAAAAAAAAGAATTTTTAAGAATGTTTTTCCGCCTCAGGTCAATTATTCTGCGAAAAAACAGCGGAAATATCCTTCTTCGACATTAGAAAAAGGAAAATTCTTCCTTTTTACCTCACGTTTTTCAAACATTCTAATCACATTTCTAAAAACATGAATTGAATTTATTCTGATCCAAAGTATCAACACCACAACTACAAACCACAACATAATTTGCCACGCGATAATATCGCCCCGTTTGCTGAATTACGTTGAAGAATTGAATCATTCGCTCGCGGGATGAAAAAAAAGAATTTTTAAGAATGTTTTTCCGCCTCAGGTCAATTATTCTGCGAAAAAACAGCGGAAATATCCTTCTTCGACATTAGAAAAAGGAAAATTCTTCCTTTTTACCTCACGTTTTTCAAACATTCTAATCACATTTCTACCAACGTGAATTGAATTTATTCTGATCCATAGTATCAACACCACAACTACAAACCACAACATAATTTGCCACGCGATAATATCGCCCCGTTTGCTGAATTGCGTTGAAGAATTGAATCATTCGTTCGCGAGATGAAAAAAAATAATTTTTATGAATGTTTTTCCGCCTCAGGTCAATTATTCTGCGAAAAAACAGCGGAAATATCCTTCTTCGACATTAGAAAAAGGAAAATTCTTCCTTTTTACCTCACGTTTTTCAAACATTCTAATCACATTTCTAAAAACATGAATTGAATTTATTCTGATCCAAAGTATCAACACCACAACTACAAACCACAACATAATTTGCCACGCGATAATATCGCCCCGTTTGCTGAATTGCGTTGAAGAATTGAATCATTTGTTCGCGAGATGAAAAAAAATAATTTTTATGAATGTTTTTCCGCCTCAAGTCAATTATTCTGTGAAAAAACAGCGGAAATATCCTTCTTCGACATTAGAAAAAGGAAAATTCTCCCTTTTTACCTCCCGTTTTTCAAACATTCTGTACATATTTCTAAAAACGCGAATTGAATTTATTCTGACAATAAAAATAAAGAAGTCACTTCCCGTCGCTTTCACCAGATCGCGCATGCGCGCCGTTAAACTTTCTAAAATTCCCCCGTTATCTTCAATTTCGAATTGAAAACGCTTGAAAAACACTTGAAACGCACTTACAGCATTACTCATCCCCTCGAAGAACGGTTTTTGCCGCTGACGTTGATGTTACCATATTGTTACCCGGGAGTTTTGTATTCTTTTGCACCTGATGTGTCGACTTCGTGTGCGCGACTGTCGATCGAAAGGCGTCGGGCAGTACAGGCCGAGCCGAACCGGTCAGGTTCGACTCCCACCTTGAGAAGTCAAACCCTCCCTCTTCTCTGCACCTGCGGCAGACGCAGGTAAGTGGTACCGTACGTTCCTATAGTTTAACCTGGTAGCCAGGTATTTTTTACCTGTTGCCAGCGTGCGTGCGCAGCCGCGTCGATTGTTGGGGAACAATGGAGGATAACGCGCGGCTACTGGTGACGTTCTTATCAATTCGGGATTGGCGAAGGGACGAGGAGTAGCCGCGCGATATGCGCGATGCAACTCCGGTTATTTATTAGGATATTTCATGACTTGTGCGTAAAGTGAAACTTTACGGACTCCGCGGGCTTAAAATGAAACTTGGGAGGGCAGCACTCGCCTTTGGAGCGCCACATACCTCCCACGGGACAAAAATACGTTTTACGCGCTCGTTTCGGAATATACTGTTATGTCCCTAGGCCTGAAAACCGCGATTCGGGCTCAATGACATTAAATATTGTGTGCCACGCGGGGATAAACGTATTATCGCCTTTCGTACCATTGGGATTGTTTTTAGTATTATCACTGTGACCATAGATCGGCATCAATCATTATTTTTAGTAATATTATGAGAAGTTGTAGCTTATAGTAATTTAAATTTATTTACCGTAATTGTAATTTGAAAATTAATATATTAAATGGTAATTTAATTTATCAATTATTGGTTGATAAAATAATTCGAATTTGAATATTTAAGTTGATGATTGGAAAATAATTCAGATTTTAAAATTTAAATTGATGGTTATTTTTTAAATAAAAAAATTGGTGAGTAATATTAACAATTGATTTATTCCAAATTTAAGTGTAATTCTAAATTTCGATTATGCCGATGTCTGGCTATGACTCTATAACCCGAGCCGAAGGCTAGGATTATAATCACATTCGTCAGATAATACTTTTATCGCCTAGTGACATAATGTACTGTTTTTTCATCTTTGATTAGAATCGCTTTTTCAAATATGATACGGTAAAGTGGCATAATCTTGAATAGAAATGATGCAAAAAATCAATGGAATTATTTTACAGAATGTTCACGGAACTCCAATAGACTTGTACAGTTTCAACAGAAATTTAGTAGATTTTTTGCCAAAATGACGAAATGTACAAATTGTTCATTTTTTTCTTTTTTTTCTGATAAGTATTTGGTTTTTTGGTAGCAAGGGGGCCTCGCCCCCCCTCAAGTACTCTGTGGGGGCTCCGCCCCCCCGCCATTTTTTTCACGATACAACAAATTCTTCTTAGTCATCTCAATTATCAATAATAATGACTAAAAAATGACAAGAAAAATATTGTTTTACTTGTGTTAACGTGTGTTGATGAATTGCTTATAATCATTCTCATTGCAAAAAGCAATACGACCGATGAGAATCGTATGCCCCACTTTATCAGCTGTTAAATTTTCATATTACAATAAATGATTTGCTCATGTTCTAATTCCTACGCTCACTGAATAAGATTTTAATCATAATTACAATTCAATTCCTTCTAGAACACACTTTCGAGTGTGAATTTCTGGAATTCAATGTTTGTTGATACTCTGGTAAAAGTGCGTGCCCACAATATTATCAATTTTTAGTTAGTTTACACGGTAATTCAATCAATCTGTTGTTCATCTCACATGCAGATTCTCCTATACTTAATGTCAAAAATGTGAGATAATCTCATAATTCCAGCTGTTAATTCTAATCAACTTTGTTCGAAGAAAACCTTAGTGAACGCAATATTAAGAAAGTAGAATTATTCTTTTATCCTCTGACCTAAATGATTCGGACAATTATGATTCGTTTATTCATGTTTCATAGAATAATAGTCAATTCTCTTTTGTGTGTTAGGCTGAGTTCATGAAAATTCGACGCAAGACGATTGTACTCATGAAAACCGTCTTCCTTTCTCCATTCATTCGAGATATTGCCCATGCTTTTTCAAAAGGATAAACAGCAATAGGAAGCCAGTTATTCTTATTCAACTTAATTATCAATAATAATGCTCGCAAAATGACCCGAAAAATGGTATTTTACTTGTTTTGAACTATTTTCCCTCATGTTGGCTCAAAATGAGATATTTCATCCTCAATTTTCACGTCTAAAATGAAAAATATGATTCCTCATTATTGAATAAACACACGGAACGGATGCAATAATTGAAATAACACATTTGATATACATATATATTTATTCATTCATTGTGTATTAAAGGTCCATACAAAGATATAACAATGATCTTCACATATTGCGGCGCTACAGGTGCTCACGTTTATTGCAGATTACAGATTTGTATGACATTTCTATAGAACTCAAATTCATCCAGTGAAAAAAAAACCCAAAATATTGAATAATAAACAGTCGCTCCTCATAAACGGGGATATGTCGCAAAGTTTCGTCCTGCCCAGGCGCCAGTGTCAGAAGTCTCTGGTGATGTTGAATTTAAATTGCGGTTCAATCCACTCAACTGCATTTCATTCATATTAAATATATATTTCTTAGTTGAAATTTCATTCCTTCATTCAATAAATTTGAAGTTACTTCACTTGGTATTCCACATTGGGAGCCCACACTTAGTTTTAATTTACACATATACATTATATTTCATCGGTTAATCCTCCTGCAAGTTACGAGACGAGCTTTTAATAATTATGTACACGCGGGGTTGCTTCTCCACGATGGGATTACATTAAAACCCTTATAATCGTGAATACTTATACCATTTGTTTTTTTTATACATTAAAATCTGCTCTGTTCAAGGTTTACAATTGGAAATTTTAATAATATTGATCGTCAATGTTCCAGCGCAAACAATGTGTACAATTTTAATCCATTAGTTTATTCAATTTTATTTGGTAGACAGTTTGTAATTAATTATTCACTATTATTAAATATTTTTTTCTGTTTGTTATTATCATTAAATTTATTTAGTGTATGATGATGAACAGTGAGACACGTGGAATATAAACAAGAAATAAAGTGTGATGACTCTCACTGCTCAAGATCAAAATCAAGTGAATGAATTTGCATTATCTTTTTTTAAATGATAAAATCGCTAATGATGCAACATCAAGTGTTTTGTGCGTATTCTTCAGTTGAGAATAGGGTTCAGTGGTTTTTGTTTTTTCGTGTGTTGGATTCACCAATCGTGGAACTTAGTCTATCGTAGACACCCTGTAAGTTATGGTTTTTGCGTTTATTTTCTTTTCGAGATTTGGTTTGTTTTTTTTTTGTTGAACAGTTGAAATTCGCCTATTAAGCACACATGGAAAAGGTATAAAACGCTGTTGGTACGACTTGTCATAAGTCGACTATCAGAATGTTACTGACGATGGTTTTAATACTGATGTATTTGTTAAGTTTTTATTTTAGTTTCTAGAATTAAAATACGAGTTAACTTAACTTCGGTGCGAACGCTCAGGTGACGCTCTCAGTCTTGAGTCGCACATCGGTGATTTAAAGAAATGGTTTTATTTTTTGCTGTGGCTTTGAGGGATCACGCATGAAAATGTCTCATAGAAAAAACGTAGTGAATTCGATGGAAAATTCTATTTTTTTTTAAAGTGTGCAATAGAAATTATTTTATAGAAAAAAATCAGCAGAATTTCATTTTTCTACGCAACTTTGTCTACTGAAAAATTTTCCATGGGAATTCGTCGACATGAATTTTCTGATTTTTTAAAACTCCATTTTTCCTCTTTTCTTTAAAAAAAACGAAACAAAAAAAAGTGGAAAAATTGAGCCAAGGAATTTCTGTAGGAAATATCTGAATAGAATCATTTGTTTAGAAAAATCGAATGCTATTGAACATTTATAATGAAAAAAAAATGCAAAACAACTAATAAAAAGTTCAAGAGAAATCAAAATTAATTTTTTTTTATGAATTATTATTAACATATTCGCCGATTTGAGGAATTCCGAGCACTTCATTTTTTTTTTCATTTCATACGTGCTGCAATGTTTAAGAATTTAAATCTAATAGAATTTTCAAGTGAATCAGCGAGGTTTTTCTATAAATCTTTTTCGTGCGAGGTAGAATACTTCTGCGGAAGTTACGTGCGAATTCACGTTAATCAACTTTATGCCATTAATTCAGAGTTGCAGAACATCTTTCAACAGGAGCATTTTCTCCCTCATTGCATCGTAGAATTTTTTAAAGAAATATTGGGCAGATAATTCCTTATAATTTCACGTAGGAAAAAAAAAATAGGAAATCCTATAGCATTTCTATAGAAAAAAAATCCGTAGGATTTAATCTTTCTATGCAACATCGTTGAGACGTTTTCAGGAATTGTAGGAACTTTCCAAGTTTTTCCCGAGAACTGTAAAAAATTTTATAGAATGGAATTCTATAGAACAGAATTATATAGAACGGAATGTTCTATAGAATGCGGAATCCTACACAAATTCTATAAGAATTCCGTGACATGAATTCCCCACTTTTTTTCAGGCACTATAGTAAATCCTATAGAATAGAATTCCCTTCCTATTTCATAAGAATAAGGAAATTTCCTCTCTATAGTAATTTTATAGCAAAATTTATTTGAAAAATCCTATAGGATTGCTATAAGATCCCTACAGGAAATCCTTGACATGAATTTTTAAGTTTTTCCCAGAAACTTCAAGATATTCTATAGAATAGAAATGGTAATTCTATAAAAAATCTATTTGAAAAATCCTATAGGGTTGTTATAAACTTTCTATAGGATTTTTCAGGAAGTTTCCTTGCTATAGGCTTCGTCTAGGATTTCCTGTGCCATTTTTTCATACGTGTTCTCATCAATTTCTGCCTGAAATAGGATAATTGCAACAAAAAAAGGGATGAGTTAGGAAATATTAATGAAACAAGTAGGATTATCATACTGTCACTAAAGGAGTGAAATGTAATTAACAATATGGATAAGTACAGTGCGTGATTTTGGCAAAGTGGATAATGTTCAGATGAGTTATCGTTCCAACGGATTTATTTTCATTTTTTCAAAATTCATTAAAGGAGTCAATATACTGGCCGGCGCTAGAACGGAAGCGAAAAAAAGTTCGTTGGGGCACGTTAGCCACCGTCCACGAACCGTATCTACTCTTTATCACACGTCTTTTTGCTTAATTCATCATGCTTTGCACGTACGTACCGATATTAATGACGTCAAGCGCAGAGACGTCCGTGAAATTTATTGAACATTTTTCTTTTTTCATTCTTCTTCTTCTAATTTTGAGCATCTAGCGTTTGATCGACGATCAAACGATGGAGTATTCACTAAACGACGGAAATTGATTGAAGGGTAATCAATGGTTCACGCTTTATTACTGGGATTCATTCAATCATTTATTTGGGACTGAGACTCGCTGCCAAAGTCGTGCTCGTGCTGAATACTCCATTGAATAATTTATTCATTCATTCATTCGCTTTCTCGATTTTTCTCAATTTTCTCCTGCTGATGGCTACTGTACAGCGAACATTGTGTCCATCAAGAAATATTAAATTGTCATGTTTTTTCAATTAACAAAACATTTACGACTAGATTTGAGTTTTCTAACAATTGAATTAATGCGAATGCATTGTGAATGGTTAGATAAAAGTTAAAACTCTCATTTTTTTCAAGTTTAATTTTGCTTTTCGTTTTGGCTTCTGGACAGACACTGGTATAATTTACGAAAGACACGGCACCTAAATTTCAGTCTTATCCAGACCTCTGCGTTTGCCGTTTAATTCGGTTCTATGATTAATACAAAATATACTCTATTTACTTTTATTTTTTTTTTCATTTTATCTCATTAATAAATTTTTTGACAATAATATTTCATTAGTATTAATTCGGGATTGAACTGTCTGCCCAGTGTGTTTCCATTATTAATTCGTGTGAATTGAGAATATTTTTGCTGTCATGTATCGGATTTTTGGGGAATCCACGACTTGAAGAGTCAGTGTTGAACGACCGCCATTCAATACTGATGATCAAATTATCGCGGAGTCAGAGTGCCAAATTATTCGAGTGGTTTTTGGTCTACAAGGGTTGGCCTAAATAGACATATTTACACGAAAGGCCAAATTTCATTGAATGAGATTTAATTTATCAACAAGTTGATTATCGAAAGGGAATTTTCACATTGTATTTACAACAATAACAGGGAAGAGCACTGGGCAGAGGTGAATAATCCCCATGAACATTGTTTTCACGCTCATTTCACAAAATTTTTAATCGATTACTCTAAACGTTTTCGCTTGTTCTCTTCTCTAAAGGAAAGCCCTACTCTTAATACCTAATACAAAGTGCTGTTTTTTTAAATAATTTCTCGTCATTAATGCAGAAGTTATTAGTACTCGATTTTGTTTTCAAAAACATTTCCAACGATTTTTGTATTTCATAATGACAAAGGGAAATAAATAATCCATGGAAAAATATATTATTAATGTATCGATAGAACTAGTGGTTCTTCTTTTTTTTTCGATGAGTTATATTAATACATTGCGTAAGTTATTTTTCATTTGCTCCGGACACCAGTCCAGTTAATAATTTTATCTCATTCTCACACATCTCTCAAACGTCTCAAACTTCTCTCAATTATTATAATTTTCATCGGGGAAATGATTCTCCACGAATAATTACAGCATTGTCCACCACTTCCCCTTGAACGCTGATTGGTGATCAATTATTTTGACTAATTGAAATAAATTTAATTTTGAATATTCTACCTAAACAGCCAAAACTCAACTCACCCCCACCCCTCATCAATTAATGAATTCGGTAATCAATCTTTCTCTCTCATTCTTTTTTTTCCTCTCATCTATCACCTTTAATTATCTCCTTTAAAAAAATTTAACTCGCTCGCAATATTCCTCCCCCTTCTTGCATTCTCCTCACCCTCAACACGAGAGAAAATCCTTGAACAGATCAATCGTGTTCACGTGAACATCTCGAAGCTATGAGATCAGTAAAGTATCAAAGAGTCCATTTAAACTGGGCCACACTAAATTCATACGATTTTCCATTGCCTCGAATATTTTCGCCAATAAAAATAAAAAAATATCTTAAATACTAAATTTTTGTTTTCATTAATTCTTTTCCTCGATTACTCAATATTTTCAGTCCATTTTATGGTACTATCAATTCAGCGAGGGATAGACTGTTTGAATAAGATGAATCGAATGTTTATTTCGTACAAATCCCTTCGGTATTGCTGACGAATTTTTTCATTCTCACTTGACAAATTAATTTCATCACTGATGTGTCCTTTGGACGATCCTTTGTGGCACACCCCTTTGCAAAAATAAAAACAAAAAATTACGACTCTTCCCACGAATTATAAAAATGAAGAAAAAAAAATAAAAATTGATGAACAAAAAACTCTGAATTCAATTGATGAAACATTCGATCAATCGAAGAGGAAAAAGCTGAACAAAATGTTGAAATGTGAAATGATTATACTGTTACGTGTACACTGGGCCGAAATTGGTCAGTCACACCCTCTCAAAATCCCCTGAACTATTGCAACCCCTCAAAAACTCCTTCCAAAACTCTAAAGATTATATGCACGACACGTAGAAAATGGAAAAGACACGTTTTTTTCATCTCATCTAATATACTTTTTTATACGCTTTCTGTCGCGTTATAAATGACCCTCTCGACAGATGCACCAGATTGGAGGTGACCCCTCGACTACTGAAGCATGTAATTTAAACAGGAGAAATCCCTCGGATTTTTAGTATGAACTCGTGGACATGCACCTGAGAGTATACGCACGAAAAATTTAAAAACTGACGAATTCGATGGAAAATTCTGTTGAAGAATTCCACAAGTTTACGTTCTAATAGAAATGAATGAAAACATTTTCTACACGAATTCCTCGACATAAATTTTCAATTTTTTTCACTCTACTTTTAAAATTTTTCATTGAAAAAATCAAAGTAAAAAAAACTTTGAGCCGAGGAATTCCTGTCGAATATTGAACATTGAACATTTCTACTGAAAAAAAAACCCAGATAATCTACGGAATTTTTAGATGTAATTCAATAGAAGTTTTTAGCGAATTCGCCAGGTTTTTTATTGAAATATTTTCGTCCGTGTCTGCATTGACCAAAATTCCTTTGTACGAAAAACAATGCGCATGAGTTCATCATTCGTCACTTCTCTCTCAATTTTGTGAATAGAGATGGCACATAACCATTTCCTGAAGACAAAACAATAATTTCCCGCCCCCATTGATGCTTTAACATTTCCCCCTCACGATGATCCAACGAATCCAACTCAGCTGATCACTACGTGTCCCACTCGTCGCAGCTGCTTCGGAACATGGTCCAGCAGCCCGAAGGTGCCGATCGCACACAACTGTCACTGACGTAAACCTTGTCATCGTCGACACTGTCGACAATGACGATTTCATCGACATTCATAGAACTGACAGCAGTGAAGCGTTTTGTGACACCAGCGGACTGCTGGGACTCCTATACTCAACTCCTCGGTGTTTTGCTCTCCATTTTACGTGGACTGTGGCTCTGTTTCGTTGACGACGGCGATGGCGATGGTGAACTACTCTCGGCTTCTGGTGATGTCGCCAGACCGTTGCTGACGTAGTGCGTCAGTCTTGTTGGGAGGGAGCCTGCGTTCAGCTGGTAGAAGTCGACGAGCTGGATGAGGTCGTAGAATTTTGTCACTCCTTTGTCGAGGGTGTACAGGCAACCGTTGCCACGTTCGTCCACCGTCTGCGAAGGAAATCGAGGGAATTGTTCATTATTTGGGTCAGAATATTATTTTTTTCAAGAGATATTTAATTCGATACTAGCCCTTTCATTATGCCCTTTTTCCTATCACATTCGATATTCCCTTTTTCAATTAATTGTTTGTAATCATTCTCATTGCGACAAGCAATACGACCGATGAGATTCACATGTCCCAATTTATCAGCTGTTAAATTTTCATATTAGAATAAATGATTTGCTCATGCTCTAATTCCTATGCTCACTGAATAAGATTTCAATCGTAATTACAATTCAATTCCTTCTAGAACACACTTTAGAGTGTGAATTTCTGGAATTCAATGTTTGTTGATACTCTGGTAAAAGTGCGTGCCCACACTGTTATCAATTTTTAGTTAGTTCACACGGTAATTCAATTAATCTGTTGTTCATCTCATCAATATAATTCCGTGCTTAGAATATTGTCATCTCGTGTTATCAGCACCAAACTAAACATTAAAACTTCATTTGGAATATTGAGTCACAGCTTCTTTTTATTCATATCAGAAATTTTGCATTTGGATATTAATATTATTTGTTCAAAGTGAAAAAATCGATCATCATTTTCACTATATTGCATTCAGATTCTCCTATCCTTAACGTCAAAAATGTGAGATAATCTCATAATTCCAGCTGTTAATTCTCATCAACTTTGTTCGAAGAAAACCTTAGTAAACGCAATATTAAGAAAGTTGAATTATTCTATTATCCTCTGGCCTGAATGATTTGGACAATTATGATTCGTTTATCCATGTTTCATAGAATGGTATTCAATTCTCTTTTGTTTGTTAGGTGGGCTTCATGAAAATTCGACGCAAGACGGTTGTGCATTTTCGAGTTCTCCTTTTGCGATCGAAATATTATCCATGCATTTTTTAGAAAAGAGAAATAGGGCGATAAAGCGTGAGGTTTCAGTGAATAAATGTGAAATTCAATGGAATTTCAAATTTTTCATCAGCAGAAAAACAAGAGTTCCTCAAAAGACTTAAATTTGCAATAAAAATACGAAGTTTAGGGGAAAAAATCACGGAATTTCGAATTTTACAGAAAATTTACGAGAATTCCAAATTTTTGAGCAGCAGAAAGTCTAAAATTTCGTAACTTACTTGAATTTTCAATAAAAAACTTAATACCCAGTACCAAATTATGCTGAATATTCCACTAATTGAAACTTGAAAAATATATTTACAAGAATTTTTCCAATTTCGTTTAATTTTCATGGAACAATTCAACTCCTTGAAAAATCAGTGGATATTACGACGAAATTTCCCCAAATAAATGTACCAAAAATGTCATCCAAACACTTTCAACCCTCTTCATTACTTCATTACTTCATTACTTCATTACCACAAAAAATTATTCTTCAATGATAAAAAAAATCAATTCAATAATTTGAATTAAAGATACTTACAGGTTGTATTTGTGCATGAATAACTTTATCTCCATATTTATAAGTCAGTACGAATGCACCTGGATAGCTCTTGCTCTCTCTCACGAGGAAAACCCTGCAATAGAAAAACGGAGTGAAAAATTACCTCAAGAATGTCAAAATAATTACCTAGTGAATAATGCAGACAATTACTCTTAAATTCCGAGAAACAACGAGAGATGAATAAATAGATGGAATTAGAAGTGAAGATGAACGGATTCAACGGATTACATCTGAATTATGCACACTGCGATAATCAAACAGTTTAATCAAGATGAAAGGGAATGGAGCAATTAGACGGGACAAACGACACTAATGCAGTCTCTCCACTTTTTTTTCCAATGCGATTCGTAAGAAGTATCAAGGGAAAAACGGGTTGTACACGGGCTGGGAAATCCGAGTGAACTGGGAGATCTCCGACCCGCACCCTCCACCACCATCGCGGACGGCAGCACACTGAATTATTCAAAGCGAATTTATAATTTATATCCTCGGGGATAAACGTGAAAGAGGAAAATGCGGGGGATGGTAACTACCAAGGAGACTCCTCTTCTTGTCGTTCTTTCTTTTGAGGTTTTTCTTTTTCCGGCGACTGGAGATAACGGAGAGTAAATGATAACGAGGAAGGAGAGAATGCATCAATTTGTCAGGCGGTGGATTCAGAAGTTATTTTTAGGGGTGAGAGATTTTATTCTTTCGTTTTGATTGACGAGTCGATGGGAAAATATAATGCGGGTGAAAAGCTTCGGGTTTTTGGATTCTGGCGTGGAGATGGGAAATTTTCACTCATTTCACTCATTGAAAACTCATGAATTTCCGTGAATTCTAGTTAAATCTTGAAATTTCATAACCATTTTTCGCTAAATCCGATTCAATGTCACTCTCATCAGATTTACTATAATATTTTCTATGAAATTATATTCAACTAACGACGTGTTTAAGAATTTGTTCGTTTTTCTCTCAGTGTACACTGACAGATAAAATTAATTTTATCAAGAGAATTTTATTTGAACCAACTATCATTTGGTTGTTAATTTTCAAATGAACATGATTTCATAGTGAATACCAGTTATCTCTTCTTGAGATACACTTGACTGGGAGAAATCGAACTTCTCTAGAATTGAAGTTCTTTTTATTTGTCGCAATAATGGGAGTATTTGATTTCTTTCTAGCCAAAAGTTTGCCAACTCCAGAAAATCGTTGGTTTACTCAAAAATCAAAATTATTCTCATGACTAAATACGTTGTTATCTCAATCAACACGATCATACGTTGTACCAAGTAAATTATAATTGAAGTCAGCATTTCGTATGTCGAATCAGGATGAATATTGTTACGCGGGAAAAGCTTTGAGATTGTAGTAAGATGTCGTTGAGTTGAAAGAAGTTTATATTTCTTGACTAAAAAAATCGCATTAGTTTACAATAACAGAATCACAGATTACGGCAATTCAACACAAACTTGGATATCACAAATTTCGTTCAATGTGATGTACGGAAAGCTCAATTTAAACATCGGCTTCAGTCGCGAAAACATCATTAAATTAATTCCTCAATGTAATCATCTCCTAGGTACGATTTTTTTATCAATTCACGAAAATAGAAAATTTCTCGACTGGAGATTATATTAGGTTAAAAAAAAAAAGAACTTTTCCATTTTTGTGGTGAATACATGTGACTTGACGCCAATGACTGTTTTATTTGATCCAAGTAAATGTACCTCAAGAAGAAATAATTGATATTCACCGTAAGATCTTATTTATTTGAAATTGGTTCAAGCATATAGTACTTGCTCCAAGAAAGAAACATCTCAATAAAAATAATTTTTTTTTCAGTGTAGGGTGAAGAAGTACCGAAAATCGAGCGTGAACTTTTTTCTCCGCGCAGAAATTCTCACCCATTAACAATTTACCGAATAATTTCCCAATAAATAAGAAGAAAATGAATAACAAACAGTCGAGCTGAGAAAGAGGAATGGTAATGTTCTGCAAAATGATGCAGTATCAATTTCACATTCTGAACGAACGAATGAATGGAAAAAACCCCTCAAATCCCTGTAATTTAGCAATAGCATTGGTAACGTAATGGACTGTGTAGAGTACCGTCTGATGTTTTAAACACTGTAATTCAAAATGGCCGTGGGGTTGTAAAAAATCCACTGAGCATGGAGAACATAATGCGAGGCGGTACCTTCTCCGGAGTATTTAAAAAAAATCCATAAAAATATCCAGCCACATACTTTAATTAACCAATTATCCTTTTGGTTTTGTTTAACCCAGCGAAGGGGCAAAAATCGTAAATAACAATGATTTTTACCGGCAAGTCGTGTAATTTTGGTCTCATAAAACAGCCGTTTGAAGTTTAGGGTTTTTTCTTGGTTTTTGTTTTGACATGTTGAAGGTTTTTGCAAGGTTGAGGCTAGCCTCATTAAAATTATTTGAAAATGCAAAAACTCAAAACATGAATGATAGGATAATTTGAGGAATTATGGGGCTTATGACTCTGAGAATCTGCACTCGGCGGATAATTCATTTTTTGATAGTATGAATGACTTGAAATTAATGTTCAAAAAGTGATACAACAAGTGATACATTGAGGAATCATAATTCGATGGGAAACTGAACGGGAATTCTTGATTTTCATTAAATTATTCAATTGAAGTAGTGGAAATTACGAAAATTCAAATAATTTGTGACATTTGTGTGTTCATTCTACTTAAAACTCTTTGAATTCGCTCAAACTAAAACTGAAACTTGGAATTTCATGCAAAATGAAGGTAAAAGCGAGGGTAAAAATTGTTTCACTCGAAGATACAAAAAATTCCAATCACAAACGATAAAATAATTCAATGAATTATGAATCCAAAGACTCTGAGAATCTGCATTTGCGGAGAATTTAATTTTTAGTAGCGCGAGAGATTCGAAATTAATCTTCAACAAGTAATACTTGAAATTTCACTGAAATTTCAAGAAATCTTGTCATTGAGGAATCGTAATTTGATGGGAAACTGAATGGGAATTGTAGAATTTCGTCAAATTATTCAATTGAATTAATGCAAATTACGAAAATTCAAAAATTTGTGACATTTGTGTGTGAATTTTACTTAGAACTATTCGAATTCACGTAAATTAAAACTGCAACTCCAAATTTCACTGGGATTTCAATAAATTTGGTTATTGAGAAATCATAATTTGATGAGAAACTCAATGGGAACTGTAGAATTTCGTCAAATTATTCAGTTCAACAATTCCCTTCGTAATTAAAGAACTTGTTCGCTTTTCTCTCAGTGTAGATATGAATATGGGAATAATTGCGGAATATTTACCCATCGACTGTGCCATGTTCTCGGACGAGGCTCGCCGCAGTGTCCCTGTTGACGTCCCTGTGGAACCATGGCTTCAACACGTGAACACCGTCATCGAGAGCGTGTTTTCTCGAAACAGCACAGCCAGGGGGTGACCTGGAGAAGGGCCGCCATCTCCGTCTCCAGAGGAGGCCCTCGCTCTCCGCTATGTCTCTCGCTTCCTTAGGGTCCTCCACTATTCGGCCTACGCTACCCGTGAAGTCCATTGCTACCCTCGATCTGAATGATTCCTGTAATCATCATAAGAAGAATGGAAATTAATATCATAAATTTGACGATAAAACGTGAAACTATCGGTAGCATTGTTAATTCTACATTAAAGCGTAACTGAAATTTAACGTTTTTAATAACTCATCGTTCATCTCGAGACGTTTACGTAAAAATGTCAGTAAATATAACAATTTACGCCACTTCATTACATAATTTTTCTCATAACAAAAATCTTCAGTTTTAGAAAAAAACAACATCTCTTCATCTCTCGTCATGACTTATCCCCTGAATTGCTAATAAAAATCACAAATTGGACGATAAAACACGAAAATTCTGACGTTTTGAACAGGAGATAATTTATTTTATATAGCAGATGAAATGTCTAACAAAAGAATGCCCATCGATATTTTATATTAAAATTATCAATAGCATTGTGAATTCTACGGTAATACATAATTCTTGAAGTTTTATTGAAGTCTTCAATTTTTTATCATCCATCATTTACCTCAAGAATTAATAATTTTATTTTAACTGCCTCTTGAGATATGCTCCACTTCATTACGTAATTTTTCCCATAAATAAAAATTTCCATTTTTAGAAAAACAAATCCCCTCATCTCTCGTCATCACTCACCCCCAGGATTGCCAATTAAAATCAGAAATTTGAAGAAAAAAATTGAAAATTTGAAGGTTTTGGGCAGAAGATAATTTCTGTAGCAGATGAAGTGCCCAAACAAAAGAAATTATCACTAGCATGATGAATTTTACGTTAAAACATAATTATTGAAGGCTTCCATTTTGAATAATCCACCATTTACCTCAAAACTGAATAATTTTACGTAAAAATGTCATAAGACATTTTCCGCAGCTGATGAAATTTCCAGTAAAACACATCTTCTGACATTTCCTCTCAAAACAACTCCCTCTCGAGATATGCGCCCCCTTTCACGACATAATTTCAGTTTTTACCTCACAACCAAAAATCTTCATTTTGAGAAATAAAAATCCCCTCATCTCTCGTCATCACTTACCCCCAAATTGGAAATGATGTTTCTCGATACTTTTCCGCGACCCCAAAGGAAAATAAAGAGAGCCCGAGTGACAGAGGATTTTCCATGGTGATTCAAAGAGACAAAAAGAAATGAGAAGAGAGCGTTTTCGCTCGGAAGCCATATCCCAATGGTTTTCACTGGTAATCCCCAAAGTTTCCACTTCCGTGGGCCAACCTAGGGATCACCCTTTACGCCACACGACCCCTCCCCTCGCTGTACATAGGTACCGTCCCCCAAGTTCTCCAGATATCTACACGTTCATACATAGGTATATGAGTATTCTGTATCTCGAGGAAAAGAGCCAGACTCGGGTGAACCTGAACGCGGGAATCCCGGAGCTTTGCCCAGTGAGCGCTTTGCCGCAGCTTACCGATTAAACCCCACCCACCGCCCGGTCCTACCCTTTCTTGGGATGAACATCGTACCGATACTTGTCTCCGTTGTCGATATAACTGGGCTGAACGTTTTACTTGGATGTTCTACACGAAGAGCTTGCAGAAATATTGTTTTCAAGTGGAAAAGTTTGTCTCGCGCTTGATGAGTTGGATCTTCATGCATATCGATCCTCAATTCCGGAGATTAATTAATTAATGCACTCAATTACTTCGTTTTAAGACAGAGCTTAACAATATTTAAAAAGATTTGAAAGTTTACGATTTTTTTTTCTTGAATTTTGATGTATTTTATGTGTTTCAATTTAAAAGACCGAATTTTCTTAATTAAATAGCCAATATATTCTTAATTCAAGCTCAATTATGCTAAATTCACGCGAAAAATCTCTCTTCCACGAAAAATCTTCTTCAAGTGAAGATTGAACATTGTTCCAGGATTTTATGCTCGTCATATTTTTATTAAAAATTAGAAATATTTTTGTAAACTCAGAATTTATTCTCTAACCAATGTCTCCAATGGTTGGATCCTGTTGGCGGCGCATCGCACTGGATTCCCAATCCAATAAATCCCAGAATGACGAAATAATGATCGAAGAGCACACGCTCGAAAAGCTACCATAGACTCCCGACCAGGGAACAGGACGAGGTGCATAAATATCGATGCAATATTTACAATGAGCTATTTCTCAACACGCTTGAGGCTGTCACTAATGCACCTCGTGTACCGCGCCTCTCTAAACACCTCTCATTTATCGATTTCCCAACGCACTCATCTTCTCACCTCGTTCAATGGAAGAGAATTAATGTTGAAATAACAAAAATCTTGAGATGGAAATAAAAATGTTAACTAAGAACAGAAGAAAAAATTCCGAAGTCGATAAAAATTCTCCTCAATGCCATTCCTCATTTTTTAAATATCCTAATCCATTTTGCCCCAGATATTTTCAGGGGCATTATTGATTTTTTTTTCAGTGGATTGAAACCCAATGGGGCAAAACAGTTCTCTTTCTTTTTTATTCCGAATGGAAGCTTTGTAACCAGTCAAATTTAAGTTTCCAATTTTTTCTTAAAGTCTATAAATTTTATAAGAATAGAAACTTTAATCAGCTCTTGAATTAAAGTTCAATTTTTCATACATATTCGAAAAAATGTTTTTCCAAAAATCGATTTTTCAACGATTACTCAAAAAATTGTCATCAAAATGGAATTAGTGATGGCTCAAAAAATTGATAACAATACCCTCTTGATTCAGAATGTGATGGGGGTCGCACAATTCGTTGTTGAGTTACAGCACATTGTTTATGCGATTTGAAAGAGAAAATCGGTTTTTTCACGATTACTGAAAGAATCATCCTTAATAGCAATTAAATCAGGGCTTGAAAAGTATATTTCAATGGCTTCTTAATCAAGTTGAAAAATGGTGAGAACGGCATCATTGCTTATCAAGTTACACAATACCGTCATGAGCTTTTTATATCAATATCTCTATCTCTATTAAATTCAGGTACTATTCTATTATGCTGAATACTTATTCATATTGATTCACGGTCCCGACTAACTTCTGACAGAACCTGGGTTAAACTCTGGCTAAATCCTGAATAAACCCTGATTAAATCCCGGCTCTGCACTGATTAAACCTTGATTGAACCTTGATTTAACCCGGACTGAAAACGAATTCGAGTCTTGCGAGGGTCTCAATGTAGAATTATTTGACAGAACGAAATAATACGCAAAATTTTGATGACATTTCAATTGATGATAGTACTATGACAAGAAAAAATAGAAGAAGAGAATAGTGAAATGAGAATCAAAAAGAGAAAACCCATTCAGAAGAAAATTGGTAATTTATTAGCAACAATAACTATACTCATTCATGAAAAAATGCATTTATCATTTCAAAATGCATTGACACTTCAAAATGCATTGCAATTGACACTTCAGAAATAATTATTTTTACATACATATGGAACAGTATCGACACCAAAGTTGCGAAATGCACTTCGTTCTGAAGTTGTCCCGCTCTTCCCTGATTTTTCTCTAAAAATGTTCAGGATTCCCATGCTCCAAGTCCGAAAGCACCGACAGTTCAAACTCACGACTGAAGAATTCCAAACGAGACATTCCCTCATATCAGTAAAATGGAACAGTCATTCAGCGTGAGTGATACCACATATGTCGGAAAATTGAAGTGGATAGTTATCTGAAATAAGACCCCTGCTGTCATGAATGACCTAAAAATGTCACTCTTGTCAATGAAGTACATTTGTTGAATAATACGGCTTCATTATGATAAATCGGAACAGTAATTCTTCGTAAAGTTGAGTTTCACATTTGAAGTTTTACACTTCAAATCACCTGCGAGCTCGCGGCTTCTCCCGACCAATGGGGAGGGGCCGCGAATGCCTGAAGTGAGCGCCGAGCGCTCACTTCATTCCTTTTCGATACACGTAAAAACTAGTAGATCACATCGAAGTGAGGTTAGAATTAGCGGTTTATCGGTCCTAGGGGCATAATCATGCCTTTCTTCCCTAGACTAGATACACTCTAAAAAAAGATTACTTCTGATAAGTAGGAAAACTACTTGTATTCAGTACCGAGGCGTTTCTGGAGAAAAGCTAATTTTTTTACTTGGTCCAAGTCGAAAATCGACTGAATACAAGTTTTATGCTCCAAGTACAATTAGCACTGGTGACAAGTACCAACTGTACTCATCATCAGTACTGAAAGTACTTGTACTGAGTACCGAGCTGTACTTCTCAAAAGTAGAAAAAATACTTGAGACAAGTAGTAATAGTACTCAAATCCAGTACCAATGGATTTTCGCGGAATATTACAGTAAGATTCATCATACAATGGAGATCGTTGAAAAACGAAGAATTNAAAAATGCTGACAGGAAGTAATAAAAGTACTTCCTCCTAGTACTTTTCCTACTTGCTTAGCAAATATTGTACTTCACCCAAGGACATGAAAAGTACTTGGGACAAGTAGTTTCCCAACTTTTCACAAGAAAACTTCTCCCAAGTAGACTTCAGTACTGGTGAGTAGTAACTTTTTTTTAGAGTGTACGGATTCTTTTCTTTCTGAAATTTATATTCGTTGAGGCTTCAAAATATTCATTCTACACCCAGAAAAACAGTTCATTTGGGTTGAATGAACTTTATTTGCATCAAATGAAGAGTAACAAAATAAAAATATAAAAAAATGGAATCATCGTTCAGATAACGAAACAACTAAATTCATTAACACGTAATAAACGTGTATTTCGGTAAAATAAATTGTTTATTCAATTCTAAAGGCAGATTTAGGCGGAATAAATGAACTATCCATCCCGTGTAATAACTAAATGTTCATTACTTAGTCATTTTTAATTATTCTTCATCCGTGTTCAACGAAGATACTGTTGAGATGAATAGAAAAATTTGAAATAACGAGTTTTATCTGACGTTCATAAAAATTTACACGATTGCATTCCGTTCTCTAATTTTTTCCTCATTTATCAACATCAATTTTTCCTGTTAAATTTGCTGCTTTCCCTTAGAGTAGATGCGGTTTCTTTTTTCGAAATTTACATTCGTCGGGGTTTCAAATATTCATTCCGCACCCAGAAAATAGTCTATTTGGATTGAATGAACTTTATTCGCATCAAATGAAGAATAACAAAATAACAAAACCAGAATTATCGTTCAGACATCGAAGAAACTAAATTTATCAACGCGTAGTAGTCCTTTATTTGGATAAAATAAATTGTTCATTCGATTGTAAAGGAGATTTATTCGGAATAAATGAACTATTCAAACTAATGTTCATCATTTCGTAATTTTTCTTCATTCTTCATTAACTTTCAACAAAGACACTGTTGAGATGAATGGAAAAATTCGAAATAACGAGTTTCACCTGACGTTCATAAAAATTCCCACGATTACATTCCATCCGCTAATGTCTTCCCGATTTATTAACAACAATTTTCATCGCACATTTTTCTCCACATGTCAGGCTCCCGTCACTGCCCACGTGTCTCCATTCTCCGCGATCTGGCGCCCTCCAATGAATTCACCATAACCAACTGTTTGATTGATCATCGAAACCAATGACCTCGCAACTCCGCTATTCTTCATCTCCTCTCCTCACTCCCGTCTCCCTCTCGCTCCTCATCGGCGAGTAGAACAAGACGAAAAAAAAACCCATAAAAAAGACATAAATGTCAAGACGTCTGTTCGCTATTCCTTCACGGCTGAATAGATTCAATATATTTTTTATCCTCCTTACGTTACTAGTCTCAACGCACAGCGAGATTGCCGTGGTCTTTGGTATAAATTACCGATGGGGCGTGTGGGTGGTGTGCGGTGACCATTTACACCTGCCTCCTACGCATTCAAATGTATTAACAATTTTCGTTTGTGTTCTTTAGGGTCGAGAGTACAAGCCATCCATCAGGTGAGAGCGCGTGTTGTACGCAATGTTTGGGATTTTTTTTTATTGTTTCTGCGGGGATACGTGTACATGCGATTTTATCCCACTCGAGTGGAGTTGCCGGTAGCTGAGGAAACCTTTCCACACGCCTCACTTGTGTTGCGACACCGATTTATGACCGCTTGGTTCAACAGGGAGCGCGGGAACACTGTGGACTTTTCGGTTATGCTTTTCTTTGCGGCTGTAAGTGTGTTATTCTTTCGGTTGTTTATGGGTTTAATTGTTTTTTCCAGCGGAGGGAGGGGGGAGGTGGTATGGAACGGGTCGGGAGGGATTATGTAACGGTAGAGGGTTTTTTGGTTGCTAATTGATTTTGGTGAATTAAATTGTCAAAAAATTGAGATGAGATGAGGCGAGATTTTTGTTTGTTTTTGTATTTTTGGGGTTATCTTGAGAACGAGTCGGTTTAGGAGGAAATGTTAGAGGACTATTTTTGTAGCTGAGGAGATTTGGAATAGAAAATGTGGAATCGAGTTACCTCGTAGGATTGATCGTTATGGAGATAATTGCGTGTTTAATTCGGTTATTCTTTTCTTTTCGGATGTGTGTTATTCTTCCGGTTGTTTATGGGGTTAATTGTTTTTTCGAGCGGGGAAGGGATATGAAGCGGGTCGGGAGGGATTACGTAAGGGGAGAGGGATTTTTTTGTTTGCTAATTGATTTTGGTAAATTAAATTGTCAAAAAATTGAGATAAGATGAGGTGAGATTTTTTTTGTTTTTATATTCTTGGGGTTATCTTGAGAACGAGTCGGTTTAGGAGGAAATGTTGCAGGACCTTTTTTGTAGCTGAGGAGATTTGAAATAGAAAATGTAGAGTGGAGTTTTCTCGTAGAATTGATTGTTATGGAGATAATTACGTGTTTAGTGAAATGAAAATATTGAGTGCGTATGTTCTAGTATATTTTGGTACTTTTTAATTAATTTTAGATTTTTTTCCGTTATTTTTTTATGGGCTTGGGGTGGAAAGGATTTGAGGAGGTGATGTGGGAGATTGTCGCGTAATTTTTTAGTTTTTTGTTTGCAAAGAATTCTGTTGAACTGTCAAATGTGATGATTAATTTTTTTGTTTTTTAGTTTTTATAATTTTGGATTTTTCGTTAAAACGCGTAGTTGTTTTCGTAGATTCGATCATTATCGAGATAGTTGTGAATAAAAGAAGAAATTTTAGCGGTTCTTCTGTTCCATTCGGTATCTTCTCATTTCAATTTCAAATTTTACCCTCATTTCATCATAATCCTTCATGATTTGAGTTATTGGCCGAGTAAATACAGGTATGAGCCTTCATATGGCGCCACGAGAGTGCTCCCTTGGATTGAAAGGACGGCCTCAACTTCTTTATCGACCAAGCAATCGAAATCGATTTCCACATTTTCGTCCTCAATATTCAATACCTCTAAATTTCTGAAGTTTAACGACAAGTGAAAACACGTTCCCTTGACATTTTTTACGAATTATCCTGATGGATTAATCATTCTCTCAACGAAATTTTCACGAAAATTGGAGATCCCGTCGATCGATGCAGATTACGATAATTTGGGGACGAATTGTGGAATTGCTCAACATAAACGAACATTTCTGACAATTTAATTCAATTTGACATGATTTATTATTCGAGAATAAAAAAGAGAACTTCAAAAACTCATGAACGGCTTCTGTCACGTCTTCATTTCCTAAAAATTTCCCTCAAGAACTATGAATGAACCCTAACAACAATAGAAATCCGAACGATAGCAGCCAGCACTCCCTGAAAACAGTCTCGTTAAAAATAATCCCGAGGAGTTCGATTGAATCAGCGGCTCGTACAAATGTAATTTTAATTCCACCGGCTCGAAGGTCGGATCGGCTAGTGAACGAGATCAGCGTATCCACCGGCGTATCCGTGATTCATCATCCCTGATATACCCTTCAGCCGTCATAATGACGGCACGATTTATATAATTCGATTATAATATCCGCTCTTATCTGTTGCACGAAGCCAGGCAGTAACTCACAGTCAATTTCAGTTGATCCAAAGTTCGATGACGAATCACTTGGGCGACCTCTGACACCTCCGTGGGCCTCTTGACGGAGTGTCGTGCTGGTTTTTATGTACTTATGATCGACTTTCAGAAGTTTTTGATAAGATAGAATGATTGAGAAGAGCTGGAGGTGGAGGAAACAAATTTGTTTTTCATTTTTCGTCTAGTTTTCGCATGAAAAGAATTTTTCCTGAATTAAGAACAATTCTTTTTCCTTCTTCGACTGGTTTTCAAGTAGATGAGATGACACAACGTCTCCAATTATTTAATCTCATCAGCCTCCACCTGATGACTTCATTCGTCCATTAACTCCCCGAAAAAATGCCGGAAAAAACTCCCGAATCATCATTTCATCTCGTTTTTTTCTCCCGGATTATCAGCCGGAGCGAGACGTCACTTCATCCACCAATTGAAGATTTAATTCGCGTCGCCTCGATTCTCCGGAATTCCCTGGGATGAAGGAACTCCTAGAGTTTACCGGAGTTTAACATTTACCAAGTTGTATGATTTATATAATTCCCATCTCTTGCGCGAAGCCAGTGAATAACTCACAGTCAACTTCAATTGATCAAAAATTCAGTGACGATTCACTTGGCCGACCTCTGACACCTCCGCGGGGCTTTTGACGGAGTGTCGTGCTGGTTTTTATGTCCTTATGATCGACTTTCAGGAGTTTTTGACGAGACAGAATGATTGAGAAGAGCTGAAGGCAGAGGAAACAAATTTGTTTTTCATTTATCGTCTAGTTTTCGGATGAAAAGAATTTTTCTTGAATTAAGAACAATTCTTTTTCCTTCTTCGACTGGTTTTCAAGTAGATGAGATGACACAACATCTCCAATTATTTAATCTCATCAGCCTCCACCTGATGACTTCATTCGTCCATTAACTCCCCGAAAAAATGCCGGAAAAAACTCCCGAATCATCATTTCATCTCGTTTTTTTCTCCCGGATTATCAGCCGGAGCGAGACGTCACTTCATCCACCAATTGAAGATTTAATTCGCGTCGCCTCGATTCTCCGGAATTCCCTGGGATGAAGGAATTCCCAGAGTTTACCTGAGTTTAACATTTTCCAAGTTGATGAAGAGTTGGAGACTCGGGGAAACGACGAGTTGTCTAGATTCTGGGGAGCGAAACGACCCAGGAATGGAGGAATGTTACACAAATCCAGATGAGGAAGTTGCCGGAGTGAGTGAGAAGAGACGAGATAATTCAGGAGAGACGGTTGTGAGTGTTGTTGAAGATCTCGCTTCGAAGTCTACTAGGGGCGATGGATGGAATTAAGGAGGGGAATTAGTTGATGGGAGACACACGTCAACAAACGACCCAGTGGTTGTACACCCCGGTGTGGTTTAGTGTTATTACTCCTCATCTGACGTTTACGAGAACATTTCAAAATATTAGCTGGGGTGCATGTATTTGGGAGCAAACACACGCCTCAATGTTTCGTTAAATAAATTTAATTGGGCTTGAGAGCCGTCCGGTGCAGCTGGAAATTGGCGGAATCCGTGCGATCTAAGAATTGGGAGAAACAAATCATCTTTTATTACCCAATTTTTGGAAAACTATTCCTAAAACATTCGAGATTAACTCAAATTCAGTTGTAGAGTGAAGAGAACAATTATTTTTGCACAAATTTGTTACCTCCACACTGTTAGAAATTCAGAAAATTGAAAAAATATCTTCTTTTAAAGAGATAAAAAAATATTTTTATAATCCAGGGTCTTCAGCAAAGATTAACTAATGAGTGGATTCTGTTCTGGATACTTTACGGAACAATTTAAATACCTTGTGACATGAAGCAATAATTAAGTGTGAAATAATATAATTCTAGCTGTAAAAAGTCATGGTCGAAACGTGACATTAAATTATGTTCCTTTCATTGTTTATCGTTACTTTTATTATTTTCAAAAATAAATGAAAGCATAAAAAATACAATGAACGCGTTCCTTTTCTAGCCATCGAAATTTATCAGTTGAAATTGTCTGCGAGTTACTCCCTAGCTTCGCGCAAGAGACAGAAAATCGTAAATCCATCACTAAAAAAATCCTCCTCCCCCTAATTACGCACTGCCCTCAACAATATATTATCGAAAATTGAAAAAAAAATCCACCCTTCATAAAACCCAAAAAAAAATCCTCTCAGTCTTCACCCACCCCTTCCAAAATATCCAGCACTCCCCCTCCCTACC